>NC_141549.1:90105000-90332500 GCF_021556685.1 Rattus norvegicus
GCTCCACCAGAGCCTGACAAATACAGAGGAGGATGCTCATAGCCAACTGACTGAGAATACGGTCCTCAATGGAGGAGTTAGAGAAAGGACTTAGGTAACTGAGAGGGTTTGCAACCCCATAGGAAGAACAACAATATCAAGCAACCAACCCCCCCTACCCTCCCACCCCTGGGGCTCCTAGGGCACAAACTACCAACCAAAGAGTACGTATGGAGAGAACCATTGCTCCAGTTGCATATGTAGCAGAGAATGGCCTTGTAGGCATCAATGGGAAGAGAGGCTCTTGGTTTTGTGAAGGCTGGATGCTCCAGCATAGGGGAATGCCAGGGCTCGGATATGGGAGGAAGTGGGTAGGTTGGGGGTAAGCACCCTCATGGAAACAGAGGGAGAGAGGATGTGATAGGGTTTTTTTTGGGGGGGGAGACCAGAAAGAGGATAACATTTGAAATGTAAATAGAAAAATCTAATTAAACAAAAGAAATCTATCTGAAACCCACGTGGACACAGTCTCACATCAAGCTTCCCTTCATCATGCCAGAGATGCCATGATGGCCAATGTCAGAGAAAAGATATCAAATGAAATCCTCACAGGATTTTAAATAGTGTAATTATTTTTAAATGATGCTTGCATAAGGAAGGAACACTGTATTGGTTACTTTTTTTCAGTGACATGCCAAATATTTGATAAGAAGCAACTTGGTTATTAGCCCAAATGATCGAATTACCCTAAAAGCACAGAACACATGAAACTCAAGAAGGATGACCAAAATGTGAAGGCTTCACTCCTTCTTTAATAAGGGAACAATAATACCATTGGGAGGGAATAGGGAGGCAAAGTTTAGAACAGAGGCAGAAGGAACACCCATTCAGAGCCTGCCCCACAGGTGGCCCATACATATACAGCCACCCAATTAGACAAGATGGATGAAGCAAAGAAGTGCAGACTGACAGGAGCCGGATGTAGATCGCTCCTGCGAGACACAGCCAGAATACAGCAAATACAGAGGCGAATGCCAGCAGCAAACCACTGAGCTGAGAATAGGTCCCCCATTGAAGGAATCAGAGAAAGAACTGGAAGAGCTTGAAGGGGCTCGAGACCCCATATGTACAACAATGCCAAGCAACCAGAGCTTCCAGGGACTAAGCCACTACCTAAAGACTATACATGGACTGACCCTGGACTCTGACCTCATAGGTAGCAATGAATATCCTAGTAAGAGCACCAGTGGAAGGGGAAGCCCTGGGTCCTGCTAAGACTGAACCCCCAGTGAACTAGATTGTTGGGGGGAGGGCGGCAATGGGGGGAGGATGGGGAGGGGAACACCCATAAGGAAGGGGAGGGGGAGGGGTTAGGGGGATGTTGACCCAGAAACCGGGAAAGGGAATAACACTCGAAACGTATATAAGAAATACTCAAGTTAATAAAGATTAAAAGAAGAAGAAGAAGCAGCAACGTGGTGAAGAGACACCTCCATGTTCCACAT
Source organism: Rattus norvegicus (assembly GCF_021556685.1). Taxonomy (NCBI): domain Eukaryota; kingdom Metazoa; phylum Chordata; class Mammalia; order Rodentia; family Muridae; genus Rattus; species Rattus norvegicus. The sequence goes on from NC_141549.1 coordinate 90,106,485, forward strand.
GCCTTGTCACAGTGTGGCACTTAGAGCACAGTGTAAGCACCTTAGCTTCCCTTCTGTGTTTGGGCTCCTCTAAGCATACAAGGAAATTGAACCACACCTAGTAGTATCAATGGTATTTCACATTTGCTTTCTAGTAACCTTCCCTCATTTGTCAGAATTCTTTTTTTTTTTATTAACTTGAGTATTTCTTATATACGTTTCGAGTGTTATTCCCTTTCCCGGTTTCCGGGCAAACATCCCCCTCCCCCCTCCCCTTCCTTATGGGTGTTCCCCTCCCCACCCTCCCCCCATTGCCGCCCTCCCCCCAACAATCACGTTCATTGTGGGTTCAGTCTTAGCAGGACCCAGGGCTTCCCCTTCCACTGGTGCTCTTACTAGGATATGCATTGCTACCTATGAGGTCAGAGTCCAGGGTCAGTCCATGTATAGTCTTTAGGTAGTGGCTTAGTCCCTGGAAGCTCTGGTTGCTTGGCATTGTTGTTCATATGGGGTCTCGAGCCCCTTCAAGCTCTTCCAGTTCTTTCTCTGATTCCTTCAACGGGGGTCCTATTCTCAGTTCAGTGGTTTGCTGCTGGCATTCGCCTCTGTATTTGCTGTATTCTGGCTGTGTCTCTCAGGAGCAATCTACATCCGGCTCCTGTCGGTCTGCACTTCTTTGCTTCATCCATCTTGTCTAATTGGGTGGCTGTATATGTATGGGCCACCTGTGGGGCAGGCTCTGAATAGGTGTTCCTTCAGTCTCTGTTTTAATCTTTGCTCTCCCTTCCCTGCCAAGGGTATTCTTTTTCCTCATTTAAAGAAGGAGTGAAGCATTCACATTTTGATCATTCATCTTGAGTTTCATGTGTTCTAGGCATCTAGGGCAATTCAAGCATTTGGGCTAATAGCCACTTATCAATGAGTGCATACCATGTGTGTTTTTCTGTGATTGGGTTAGCTCACTCAGGAGGATATTTTCCAGTTCCAACCATCTGCCTACGAATTTCATAAAGTCATTATTTTTGAAAGCTGAGTAATATTCCATTGTGTAGATGTACCATATTTTCTGTATTCATTCCTCTGTTGAAGGGCATCTGGGTTCTTTCCAGCTTCTGGCTATTATAAATAAGGCTGCGATGAACATAGTGGAGCACGTGACTTTTTTATATGTTGGGGCATCTTTTGGGTATATGCCCAAGAGAGGTATAGCTGGATCCTCAGGCAGTTCAATGTCCAATTTTCTGAGGAACCTCCAGACTGATTTCCAGAATGGTTGTACCAGTCTGCAATCCCACCAACAATGGAGGAGTGTTCCTCTTTCTCCGCATCCTCGCCAGCATCTGCTGTCACCTGATTTTTTGATCTTAGTCATTCTCACTGGTGTGAGGTGAAATCTCAGGGTTGTTTTGATTTGCATTTCCCATATGACTAAAGATGTTGAACATTTCTTTAGGTGTTTCTCAGCCATTCGGCATTCTTCAGCTGTGAGTTCTTTGTTTAGCTCTGAACCCCATTTTTTAATAGGGTTATTTGTTTCCCTGCGGTCTAACTTCTTGAGTTCTTTGTATATTTTGGATATAAGGCCTCTATCTGTTGTAGGATTGGTAAAGATCTTTTCCCAATCTGTTGGTTGCCGTTTTGTCCTAACCACAGTGTCCTTTGCCTTACAGAAGCTTTGCAGTTTTATGAGATCCCATTTGTCGATTCTTGATCTTAGAGCGTAAGCCATTGGTGTTTTGTTTAGGAAATTTTTTCCAGTGCCCATGTGTTCCAGATGCTTCCCTAGTTTTTCTTCTATTAGTTTGAGTGTGTCTGGTTTGATGTGGAGGTCCTTGATCCACTTGGACTTAAGCTTTGTACAGGGTGATAAGCATGGATCGATCTGCATTCTTCTACATGTTGCCCTCCAGTTGAACCAGCACCATTTGCTGAAAATGCTATCTTTTTTCCATTGGATGGTTTTGGCTCCTTTGTCAAAAATCAAGTGACCATAGGTGTGTGGGTTCATTTCTGGGTCTTCAATTCTATTCCATTGGTCTATCTGTCTGTCTCTGTACCAATACCATGCAGTTTTTATCACTATTGCTCTGTAATACTGCTTGAGGTCAGGGATAGTGATTCCCCCTGAAGTCCTTTTATTGTTGAGGATAGCTTTAGCTCTCCTGGGTTTTTTGTTATTCCAGATGAATTTGCAAATTGTTCTGTCTAACTCCTTGAAGAATTGGATTGGTATTTTGATGGGGATTGCAATTACTTAGCTTTAATATATCTATTTTCATATTTATTAATTGAACATTGGTAATACCATATACTACTATCTCGTATGTCTGTTGACGTATTCTCTTGATGTTCCTTTCAGGTTTAAAGAAAGCTAAGAGTATTTATGAGTCAGAAACTTTCGATGTACTTTTATAACTTCAGTCAAAATCAAATCTACACTTATAAAATTTATGTAACTTTAAGGTGTAATATAGGTCTTTTCACTTACTTTGTTATCTTTATACACATCTTCCTTTCATTTTGACAGATTACATATATTCTACCTCAGGTGAATCAGGCATGGGAAATATTTTGACATCTAACAGAAATTAACTAAAATAGAGATTTCACTGAAATAAAGAGTCAAGGCTCAAGTGGCTGTTTACATGCAGGTAGACCAATCAACAGATGTAGTTTTTCTTCTTGGATGATTACATGTTGTAAACAATCATATTATCCTTTTCGTGTAGATTCAGCCTTCTCTGGTGATTTTGTAGATGTGTGTTCACTGTGAAGTTTATATCTGCTTTGTCCTCACATAGTAGAGTATTGGTGTGAGCAATAGCAAACTTTACTTTGTGTGTTTCACAGAAGACCTGTCGGAATTGTTAGCTTTTGGAATAACAGGCTATCACCCCCATTGCTTTCTTCTGAAGGTCAAATTGGAAGGATGAGATACCAGTTTAGGGTGAACTTATATTTTTTTCTGTATTTATACAGATTTCAAGTGGGCAGGATACAAATGATTTATTAATCATTTTATGCCCTTATCTGTACATTTACTATGGCCTATTTATCAAATATTATCTTATTGTTAATTTGTTCCTATGTTGATAAAAGGTCAGTGATTGATCCCAAAATACATGTTTATATTACATAAATACTATAACAATAAATGCTATATCCAGCACACTTCACATTTAGTCATTGGTTTCCGCTTGCTAAACAATGTTTGCTTCTATCTGTTTAAAATATACTTAAAATGAAAACTGCTCAATTTGATGGGCCACATAGTTATCAAATGGAAAATGAGACCAAACTGCTTTGGTAGAAGGCAAGGAGTTTGGGATACAGGAAAATGTTTTCCATTCTCCTTAATTTTTCCAAAATTTACATTATACAGAATCATGTGTGCAATTTAGGCTTGCATCCATTTTTAGAAACAGTAATTTTTGATTCAAAAGAAATCTGCAATCTTGCAAAAATAAGACTCCGTTTAACAGTGTGTTTCCAAAGAAACTGTAGATGCTTCTCCTTTCAGACAAGAGCTTCCTGATGGAACCTTTAATATTCCATGCACAACAGGAGGGGGTGGGATGCAGAAGTCGAATATTCCATAATCTCACGTTGGATTGCCCTGTGGAACACAATACGTGGAGTGGGTGAGGGCATCGTATTTCATTTTTTCTTGCCACTTCCTAGCTTTCTCCAGTTTATACAAGCCTTTGGTAAGTGATCCAACCCCCACCCCACCCCCACACACACACTGAAATTGCTTGGTGAAGATTTTTATTAATTTCAAATTTTATTAGAATTATTTTAGTATTCAAACATTAAAAATAAACCACAATTTCAATACACCCATTTTGCATTTTAATCCTGTGCTTTCATCACATTGTTCTCAAATATCTCAGTTATTGGAGGAAGAAGAATAAACTGTTGTTGTTTTAACGTGTATTCCGTTGTGGAACTATAGCTACTAACCCTTATGGAATGACAGCCTATTATTTTCATATGCACCATCTTTATCTACAAAGCTGGAAGGACAACTAATTATATCCTTTTGCAAATGAATAAAACAGAGGGATTTTGTTCAACATTTTCTAAAGCTGTTGTGTGGCCCATTGTGTGTGTCTCTCTGTCTCTCTGTCTCTATCTCTCTGTCTCTGTTTCTCTCTCTCTCTCTCTCTCTCTCTCTCTCTGTGTGTGTGTGTGTGTGTGTGTGTGTGTGTGTGTGTGCATTTTTCAATCCCCAGTGCTGTGTAAATTATAACATGGGGTTATCATTGTGCACTGGTGCTATGGTGCTATATTATAAACTCCCCAGTTTCTGTAGATCTTTCATGAGCTTCTATATTTTTTTATTCCAGTAGATGGAATAATTACTGTTCTTAATGCTTGCCCCAGCATTGCTGGGAAAGTCATAGAAGGGAAGGCCACGAAGATAAACATATTAACAAAGCATGATGATTTCTTATACAGTCTTTTATGTTCCCCACGGATCATTATAACTGTTAACAATGATTGTTTCAGCAAGTGTGGACATTGGAGTTTTGTAGGACTGTGATGCAAAATGCATTCCACTTCATTAACCCTCAAGAGAAACCCTTGAGTTTGGGGACTTCCTTGAAGTATAATTGCTTGTTGCTTTCAGAGGGGAGGCAGAAGCCATGTTCACAACACAGTATCAGAGATCAGAATCAAGGTACCTTTTTATCGTGTTCCTCACAACTCCCTGACCCACTTGCTCTCTCTCTACTTTTTACTATCTTAGCCTTTAGTCATTAGGCTGTAGTTACATTGATTGCAGGAAGTTGTTCAAACTTTGTGCAAACAGAAATGCAGTTTTTAATAAATGTGATTGTCCAACAAGGCAAATGTCACTCTCCGTGTTATGTATCGGGTGACTCATAGGTCTTCAATTTCCCTCTAAAAGTACAGGGATTCTGACAAATCACAGAAGAGGAGCAGTGAGAGCTGCACTGAACTATAGGTAGCACAGGTATATGATGAACATAAAACCTTTGGTATCACTTAAAATGTAAGATGAGGCTTATAATTCACTATAACAGCACATTGCTATGCAAGATGATAGTGGTATAATTATCACTCCTTATCTTTATTTTGGTTGATTTTATTGACCCTGGCATTACTGCATGCAGCCGCTTCTCTTGGCTATGTGTTCAGCAGTGATTTAGAGAGCATCATTTCCAAATTGCCTTACAAAGGGCTACAGTTTACTACAAGGATAACCATCTAGTGCTGTTGACTGTATTATTGCAGATACCTGTGATGTTTGACATTTAAATCACGATTCCTGGCTATTGCATTTTATTAGGAATTCACTTCTCACTGAGAAATAAAGAACTCCGAGTGCTAATGTCGTTGTACTGCTCAGACGCACCTTCATGCTTCGGCTGATTCATTACCACATCTTGATGCAAGAGCCTAGAGGTTTCCATTTTGCTTCATCTAATGTATTACTGAAGAGGCTCGATTCAGTTTTCAATTCAGAATGCAGTAAGGGAAAGTCAGAAATGTATGGAATGAGTGTGTAACGTGTTTGTAAGACAGGTCTAGCATCAAAAGAGATTGACTTTTTTTTAGTTTAATAATAATGTAATAGCTTATCATCGCTGTGCATGGTACAGGGTTCCATTTGGCTATTTCCATGCAACCTCTTAATGTAGAGTTCCACCCTACAGTCTGGTTTAATATCCATGTTACCCTCTCCTTCTACATAGTTCTCTCTGATTGTCTAGATAGGGTCTCCTGTGCTGTCCATTCTGTATACATACATAAGGTTTTATGGCCTTATGTATACTCTTGGATACATGAACCAGATAACACCTGTGGTCAATCTTTACAAGTGTTTTATGGTTTCCTTAATTTAATTTTATTTGCTTATTTTCATTTTATGTGATTGATTTAATTTCACTCTTTATGAATGAAAAATTTCATTGTGCAAACAAACTACTAGCTATGTATCTGATAGAGAATTAATATCTAAAATATATGAAGAACTCCAAAAAGTGAACAATATGGACTCAAACAAGTCAATAGGTAAGTTGGATAGCAAAAAAATACGAGTTCATATAGGATGAAATATTAACGGCTAGTACACATAAGGTGATAATTTTAATGAGAAAATATGTTATTTGAAAACTCTCAAAATGAGAACTGACATGAAACACTAATGTAAAAACTGAAAACTTCATTATCTAAATTCAAATGTGCATTGACTAGTTCACTGTGTGCTCATCAGGCAAGTAAAAATGAGAAACAGCATTAAAAAATTAGCAACATAACTAAAATAAAACATCATTTGAAAAATAATAAAGTTACCTACTATTTAAATGTCTGGTTCAAAAATTTATACAGGTAAAGTTTTACAAAATGCATTTTTAAAAGTGATGGTTTATTAAAAACTTATGCGACTAATTTTTTGAATCACCTATTTTGTCTGTTTTCTTTTTCTGTTATTTTTTGTTTTTTTTAACAATCTGAATGATTTAATATTAAGGCTCACTCAGGTATAGTTTATAACAAAAGCGCTCCTCAAGGACAGCAATATGGCTCTGTGGGTAAAGGACAGCGCTGGCCACAAAGCCTGAAAACCCGACCTCTATCTCCTGGACCCACATAGTGGAAGAAAAACCCTGACTCAAGCTGTCTTCTGATCTCCACAGGTGCATGCGCTCGCACACACAGACACATAAACAAATAAACGCGACAAATGTTTTAAACGGCTCTTTATTCTTACTAGAAATAGTTGTGAGAGTCAAGAACAGTTGTTCTACCCTTTCCTAATTCTGGGATCCAACATTACTTTCTTTTTCGAGACAGGGTCTCCCGTAGCCCAGGTTCCTGATCTTCCTGTCTCCAGCTCTCAGTTGCTAAGACTGCTTGTGCCTGTGAGCATGTCCAGTTTCAAAGATCATTTATCTGTTCATCTAGAGAGCAGGCTTTGGTATCGGGTGAAAGTAAGGGTCAGAGTGAGTCTTCTCTTTCCACCTGCTCAGTCAGCGACCGTCTGTTGTCTTAATATAGCAAACAGAGCTGAGCTTTCAGAGTAACTACATAAATATAGAACTAATGAGATCCTCATTTAGATCGAGGAAATTGGTGCCTGCAAAGAAAAGTAAACAAGGCCATAAGACGATTAGTAAAAAAAAAAATGTGAATTTTATCACAGTGATATTGATACAGATATTTCTTTCTTATAAAATAATGCAAATCCATGCTTGCCTAGATGAAAACCTCACAGAGCACCTTAAAGCAATACATCGAAATCTTTTTCCGCCAATTTTCTGAGGAACCTCCAGACTGATTTCCAGAATGGTTGTACCAGTCTGCAATCTCACCAACAATGGAGGAGTGTTCCTCCTTCTCCACATCCTCGCCAGCATCTGCTGTCACCAGAGTTTTTGATTTTAGCCATTCTGACTGGTGTGAGGTGGAATCTCTGGGTTGTTTTGATTTGCATTTTATGACTAAAGATGTTGAACATTTCTTTAGGTGTTTCTCAGCCATTCGACATTCCTCAGCAGTGAATTCTTTGTTTAGCTCTGAACCCCATTTTTAATAGGGTTATTTGTCTCCCTGCAGTCTAACTTCATGAGTTCTTCATATATTTTGGATATAAGCCCTCTATCAGTTGTAGGATTGGTAAAGATCTTTTCCAAATCTGTTGGTTGCCATTTTGTCCTAACAACCTTGTCCTTTGCCTTTCAGAAGCTTTGTAGTTTTATGAGATCCCATTTGTCGATTCTTGATCTTAGAGCGTAAGCCATTGGTGTTTTGTTCAGGAAATTTTCTCCAATGTCCATGTGTTCGAGATTCTTCCCCACTTTTTCTTCTATTAGTTTGAATGTGTCTGGTTTGATGTGGAGGTCCTTTGTCCACTTGGACTTAAGCTTTGTACAGGGTGATAAGCATGGATCAATTTGCATTCTTCTACATGTTGACCTCCAGTTAAACCAGCACCATTTGCTGAAAATGCTATCTTTTTTCCATTTGATGGTTTTGGCTCCTTTGTCAAAAATCAAGTGCCCATAGGTGTGTGGGTTCATTTCTGGGTCTTCAATTCTATTCCATTGGTCTATCTGTGTGTCTCTGTACCAATACCATACAGTTTTTATCACTATTGCTCTGTAATACCGATGAGGACAAGGATGGTGATTCCCCCAGAAGTCCTTTTATTGTTGAGGATAGTGTTAACTATCCTGGGTTTTTTGTTATTCCAGATGAATTTGCAAATTATTCTATCTAACTCTCTAAAGAATTGGATTGGAATTTTGATGGGGATTGCATTGAATCTGTAGATTGCTTTTGGCAAAATGGCCATTTTTACTATATTAATCCTGCCCATCCATGAGCATGGGAGGTCTTTCCATCTTCTGAGATCTTCAATTTCTTTCTCAGAGGCTTGAAGTTCTTATCATACAGATCTTTCACTTGCTTGGTTAAAGTCACACCAAGGTATTTTATATTATTTGGGACTATTAGGAAGGGTGCCGTTTGAGGACCTAGCTATACCTCTCTTGGGCATATACCCAAAAGATGCCCCAACAAATAACAAAGACACGTGCTCCACTATGTTCATAGAAGCCTTATTTATAATAGCCAGAAGCTTGAAAGATCCCAGATGCCCTTCAACAGAGGAATGGATACAGAAAATGTGATATATCTACATAATGGAGTACTACTACATTATCAAAAACAATGACTTTATGAAAATCATAGGCAAAGGATGGAACTGGAAAATATCATCCTGAGTGAGGTAACCCAATCACAGAAAAACACAGATGATATGCACTCATTAATAAGTGGATATTAGCCGAAATGCTTGAATTACCCTAGATGAACAGAACACATGAAAGTCAAGAAGGATGACCAAAGTGGGAATGCTTCATTCCTTCTTTAAAAGGGGAACAAGAATAACCTTGGGAGGAAATAGGGAAGCAAAGTTTAGAACAGAGGCTGAAGGAACACCCATTCAGAGCCTGCCCCACATGTGGCCCATACAGCCACCAAACTAGATAAGATGGATGAAGCAAAGAAGTGCAGGCCGACAGGAACCGGATGTAGATCGCTCCTAAGAGACACAGCCAGAATACAGCAAATACAGAGGCGAATGCCAGCAGCAAACCACTGAACTGAGAATAGGACCCCCATTGAAGGAATCAGAGAAAGGACTGAGAGAGCTAAAGGGGCTTGAGACCCCATATGAACAACAATGCTAACCAACCAGAGCTTCCAGGGACTAAGCCACTACCCAAAGACTATACATGTACTGACCCTGGGCTCCAACTGCATAGGTAGCAATAAATAGCCTAGTAAGGTCACCAGTGGAAGGGGAAGCCCTTGGTCCTGCCAAAACTGAACCCCCAGTGAATGGAATTGTTGCCAGGTGGGCGGTAATGGGGGGAGGATGGGGAGGGGAACACACATCTAGAAGGGGAGGGGTAGGAGTTAGGGGGATGTTGGCCTGGAAACCGGATAAGGTAATAACAATTGAAATGTAAATAAGAAATACTCAATTTAGTAAAGATGGAGGAAAAAGAAAGAAATCTTTCTTCCTAACCCTTGGTATCTTCTCCCAAGGTACCAATGTCTATGGTTTCTTATTTTTCTTTAAAGTCACAATAAATTATCTATCCAAAATATCTGTCTATATCTCTCTATATACATGGGATAAGCAATCATACCTTCATTATATGGCACATACTGCATATAGTTAATTTTTTATTAAAGTAACAAAGATCACAGGTCACCTACATTTTAATAATCATTAAGTGGAAATCTAATAAAGATATGTTATATAATACGGTAATACACAGATAATCTCGTGCTTTCCTTATTAATTTATAATTTATTTTTGTTATTATTATTATTCTACATTTTAGTTACAAAAACTGCTGACATAAACAGAAATTGATTTCATCTATGTTTCCTCTAAGTTGGGTCATTGTTACTCAGGTTCAACATACAGAATAACACTAGGGCTATGATTTTCTGTAAAATATGACAGCCAAAGCAAAGGGGGCAAATGAAGTGATTTCCAGATTCTTGTGAATGATTCAATGGGGTCATGAAACAAGGAGTTTTATTTTTAATGGTAGTTAAAATGACAACTATAACTATTTTGTGAAATAAAAACTTGACTTGACAATTCAGATGTAGGTGACAACCTACAATATTCACATATCTCCTTTTATCTATAATTGCATTTGAACATAAGAATTAGCAATATGAAGATATCTACCTATTTCTAGAGGGATATGAGACATTGAGCTAAATTTAAATTTCCTGAGGAATGTGATTTTTTTGGGAATATTTTATAATGAATGATTATATGATCAAAGAAATTTTTAGGAAGAGGTGACGTCACTCATATCAGAAGTTAACATTCCAAAATTAGGGTCAACATGCCAAAGCGAGAGAATGAACTTCCTGACCCTGTTCCTGTCTCCATACCCGTCTCTGTCCTTGCACCTGTCCCTCTCCCTCTTTTCCATACCTCTCCTTATCCAAACCTAAAAGTATCTCAATGTAGCCTAATCTGACATACTGACCTTAGACTGAGTTTAATGATGTGATGGATTTATGTATACCTGCCATCCTTTCTCAGTTTTTAACAAGCTTCACTTGTTAGGTTAGGGAGAACAATGTTTTGCTCATGACTTTGGGGAATAGTCTCACAGGACATTTATTGATCTTTGGTATTAGAATCTACGGGTTGGGATGATAATGACGCCCTCATGACTTCTTCCTTCATCAGAGCCGTTACGTACCTATGGCTTGATATCTCATTATCAATCCAGTGGGAGTTACACAAGTAAAAACTAGAGAGTGGGACCAAGGAGGATACTAATCATACATAGCAACTGGGAGACTAGCAGACTTGGCTGAAATTACCCAAAAATACTAGGTTTGGCCTCAAAGAGAATTTCCCTTATTGCAGTCAAATTTATCTCTTCAGTGTCATCACATTATGATGCATAAATTGTCTACTCTTTGAAATGTATGGATGCTAGATTGCTAAAAAAAAAACATTGAAAAGCCTCATAAATACTTCTCAGTCACAATTACAATAGGGCTCATTTCAGTGTGGACTTTCTTCTTTCTGTACAGCCTTGTAATATATCATTTTGCACAACCTGGCCTGTATCTGTTCTTTATTGCTATAGTCTTGAGTTCTGGCTATTGGTCTGCAAGATGCATTCAATATGCTGTAATACCAACTTGTCACGACATCATGAGAAATGGCTGAGCCTTTTATTTTCACAGTAGAATTCATTTATTATACACCATGGCCTAAATCGTTCTACTTAATTAATTTTTCTCATAGGGAAAAAATGTAGTAGTGGTCAAAATCCCCCAGATTAGACATGAGAACCTAAGGTCAGCCCTTAGCCTATAATAGTTCACTGCCTAAAGTGGTTTTCAAGTGCCCAAGGATTATCTTTATCCATGTGAATGTTTTCTGCCTAGAAAATTAACAGCTGAGTGCATTTTGAGTAAAATACTAAAGGAAATGGCTGATAAAAATATCAATGTTGTGTATCTGCTGAAGGCGATGCCTATCTGTTTTTCCTCAAAGGTCTGTTAAGCTGTCATGCTCACCCTTATCATAGGAACGATTATCTCAGAGTGCGTTATCGCCAGACTCTTTCCTGACCAGACAGAAAGGATTCCTGCAAGGAGTCATGTGTCTCATTTGTCTTGAGGGGGTTGTTCTCTTGTGACGAATCACTTATCCTTGTTGTTAATGGTCAACACACACAGTGGGCACACTGAATGTGGAGGGGCCCTGTTCTCTGCAAAGCAGTATAGGATTTCAGATTGCTGAAGCCAAATGAACCAACTGACAGGAAATTGATGGTAAATATCCACCTGATTGCCTGCTTACTCCCGAATTTCTGAATCTGCTAAGTGATAAACTCTGACTAAGGTAATCCTTTGAAACCACTTGATTGTGCAAGAAAAGGATGTGTTTCTCAGAGGGGAGAGGACACGTTTTTGGTTTGAGATCAGGAACAAATGTGCTAAGTGACTGGAGCTGAAGAGTGAACCCCGAGGTGGGCTGAAGAAAAACAATTCAGAGGGCTTGGTGGAGCAAGTGCTTACAACACAGATGTGAGAGCCTGGATTAAGAAGCCCAGCACACATGTGAAAAAGCCTAGAACACCAATGTTTTGTTGAAATGTTAAGGGTGAAGCTTTCCCCTATGACTACAATATGCTATCCAGTAGAGTGTGTCCTTGTCCTCTGACTCTTAGAATCTTTCTTCTCTCCCTATAGTGGTATTATCTGAGTCTTAGATGCAAAGATTTTATTGAAGTTTTAGTGATTTGGGCTTCACATCCTATATTCCCAGGCACTCAACTTCTATATTTTGATCAGTTGCAGCTCTCTGAAAGATCTGCATAATGACAGTAGCCATTGTAAATGGGGAAATTTTACATGGTCTCTTGCTAAATGAAGAAATATAGGTAATCAATAGCAGCTAAGAGAACCAGTTTTCTCCAGGAATAATATTCCTGATAGATTATCCCATTCCAGGTAATCATCCCTAAATACTTCTACCTCTAAATAGAGTCTGTAGGGTGTGTGTGTGTGTGTGTGTGTGTGTGTGTGTGTGTGTGTGTGTGCATGTGTGTGTATTTACAATAATTAAAGAAAAATTGAGAACTTGAGATGGGGTTTGAGGAACAAATGAGTTCTTGGAGAAGGGAGAAGGAGGAAATTCTGTAAATACAATAGTTACATATTTCTTAGGAAAATATAAAAATATTAAAATTTTAAAAAGGCTGCCACATCAGGAGGCAGACACAGAAAAATATGTTTGGTGTACTGGCTGACCAGCTTACACTAATTCATAAGTTACAAGCCTCCTATGAGAGATGCAGTTCCAAATTTTAATTAATTAATAATTAATTAAATATTAAATTTGAGTGATAGCAGAGGGACATGTGATTTTGACTTCTGTCCTTTACATGCGCTCCCATGCATATGCACAAATAGATGTGCACACAGACACACACATACACACACACACACACCACCCTATAAAACATATAAGTAATTATGAGATAAATCAACAAATGTCAATACATACAGGAGGCAAAAATGAAATGAATAGTCAATCATAATTATAACTTAACATTTGCCATATGAACTACAATTTTTTACATTCCTTTTTTCTAGGCTTATTGAATAGCATAATGTTTTACATTTTGGTTGATAAAAATTGTAAGATTAGTTGTGGAAAAAATGAAAACTTAAATTTGCAGAGAGACCCAGGGATTTATATACCTTATAAAGTTTCTGTTTTCTTTTGCATGTATTACTCACTGCAAAAAAGGATATTTAATATAAACAACAAAAATAAACTGTTAGACTAATAGACATTTATGGACCTTGTACTTTATATAAATAATTACCTCTCTTAATAACACTAATGTTAATTTACATCATAGAATACAGTAAAGGGTAATCAATGATCCAAAACAACCCCTGAGAATCTTTTACTTTTATTTTTGAAAATACAAATTATCAGTTTTCTGCCCCCAAAGTAGTACTTTTATGGAATATTTTGCCTTTCTTGAATGTCCATTTTAAAGTGACAATTTAATTTTGTCACATTCTGACATAAGAAAAGCAATATACTAATATATAAATGTTATCATGAAAAATATCTTCAGTCTTAGATGACTAGATGGTTCAGTGGCTAAAACGTTTGTCTGACAAACCTCATGACCTTGGTACCAGCTCTTGAAGTCATCAAAAGGCAGAAAGAGAAAGAAGTTTCATATAGTTGTTCTCTATCTTGCACACACATGTCATGCTATGTGTATACCTTTGTATACTTGTTGTGCAAATATAGTAATAATCAAATTTATTGAAAAAGGTAGGAGAAAATCAACTGCAGATATGTGTGCCTGAGAATGCTTTAACCTGTGAGTATGGCCCAGTCCTGCACATCAGCCTACAAGAACATTTCTATTCGTATAACATTGAAACTACCATCCTCACACATAGTGACCTGTAAGGTGCCTTTGAGCAAGTGAAAAGGCAAAGTCTGAATCTAGCAGTTGGGCTTATGCTTGTCCATAAAATAGTTAAAGTACAGTCTCTGCACTTAGCTGGATGAGTTAGCTAGGCTCTGGCCCTAACTCTCCTATCTAAGGTTCCCTAAAGGGCTCTCCATGATTTATCCAACAGTGCCCAAGGAAGATACGTTTTCTCAGCTCGAGAGTCTGTTTGTGAAGGCTGGAATTTATCTTGCTGCCAGATACAAAAGAGGCTGAGAATTCCCAAGTCCTGCATCATCGTCGAGGAGCAAATGAACTGATTTCTGTGTCAGTTATTCCATTTGCTCCCGGGAGCAATCGTTCTTTCCAGAATCAAGCCCTGTTGACTCTCTTCCAAACCTCATAGCAGTGCTTGCCAAGCCATTTTTGAGAGGCGGTTCTTGGAGAACACACAGCCATATGGAATGGAACTTGTGCTTGAGGCCAGCCCACACTGCAGAATTTGCATAATGCAAACCACTGTCCACCATATTGTAACAAAGGCTTTGGAAAATATTCATTTCTAGGGACTCCATGCTAAGGTCTAGCAAATTTTCTATACAAATAACCTCAAAGAATGGCTTGGTAATCAATTCCATCAGTATTCTCTAAGATTAAATTCAAAAGGATAAAAGTTTGAAGCAAGAGTACAGTGTCCCACTCATACTCACTCATATGGGTTCATTGTCAATCCCCTGAGGCAGCAGCCTTGTCTGTTGTCTGGTCATCATTATCATCTTCAGCTGAACACAGTGCCTACTGATCAATATATGCTGAGGAAATGTACTGTTGCCCTCTTGCCAACCCTCCATTCCATGTCACTTCTAACTGAGAAAAGAATCCCACAGACAAAGATACAAAGAGATGGCATGTTTGGGGAGTATAAAGTTAAAAAGTTATTTGCAATGAATAGATGCTAGAAGGAAAATTATTTTTCATCAATGTCGTGATACTGGACATATCTGCAACACATTAGGAATGGCTCCAGACTCAAAAGGAATCTTCCAACCTACATGATTTTGGGTTTTCTTTTAAAGGAGAAAACATGATGCTATTTAGGTAAGGAAGTAACAAATTACCTGAGAAGAATTGCAGAAGAGGAATAAATATAATCAAAATATACCAAATGAATTTTTGAAAGAATAAACAACAACACTATTATTATAATTATTCAAATTCAGAGGAGATTGTCTTGATCATGATTACAACTATAATTGTATTCGCTTCTTCTTAAGGTGCTTTAAGAAATACTAATATTGAGGCTTTACACATTATAGTCCCCAGAAATAAAGTTTTATATCACATACCAATAACAGACAACTATAAGTATGCATAAAATTTTTCTGATAAGAATCATTTGCTGAGAATTTTATAAAAAATTAAGGTCTAGAAACATTTAGCAGAAGAAACAATCTATCTTTACAGAATATCTTAATTAAAAGTAAATATAAGTTATGTGACAAAAATCTATTTGTTAAAATTCTGGAATTACTTTTGCTATAACACTTACAAATAACCAGTCACAATTATAATGTATTTTTTTCTGTTCTATTATAAACTTGCAAAATGTTGGTGCTGACAGCTGAGTGCAAACTTGTTCCCATGAAACAGAGATCAGAAATAATCATCCTGTAAATAATTTTATACTAATATATAGATTAAGAAAAATCATTGAGAGTAGATAGAATTTTATATTTATTGTGATTTTTGGTTCTTTTTCTGAGACCAACAGTATTTGTATTTCAGCTAAGATTATGCACTTGCAGGTTCAGCGTTGTCTACATTATTGCTTTAGGAAGCAGAAGAGAATGTACAAGATTATTCTATTTAATTTGGCTTTAAAATACCATTGTGCCTGGAAATTTAAGGCATAGAAAAGTCATTTACTTTATTAAAGGAAATATTTAGTATTTGGATAGCAGAACACTGAATAGTCTGGTGGGCCATGCACTGTAATGGAAACTATTAAAGTCTAAATCTACAGACCATGGTTAAATTTTACAATATACAGTTATTAGTTATTCCAGACAGAGCATAATATTATAATTACTTAAGGTTAAATCAGGCTCAGATGCTAAGGTCAAGAATTAATCAGTGGAACCTCATGAAACAGAAAAGCTTCTGTAAGTCAAAGGACACCTTCATTAGGACAAAATGACAGCCTACAGATTGGAGAAGCCCTTCACAAACCTTACAACCGACAGAGGGTTAATATATGAAATACATAAAGAACTCAATAAGTTAGACAACAATCCAAATAAATCCAATTTAAAAATAGGGTAAAAAGTTAAACAGAATTATCAACAGAGGAATCTCGAATGGCCTAGAAGCAACTAAAAGAATGTTCAACATCCTTAGTCATCAGGGAAATAAAAATCAAAATGACTCTGAGATTCCACTTAACATTTATCAGAATACTTAATATCAAATCTCAAAAGCCAGCACATGCTGGTGAGGTTGTGGAGCAAGGAGAACACTCTTCCACTGCTGGTGGGAGTGCAAACTTGTATAATCACTCTGGAGATCAATTTGGTTTTCAGAAAATTGAGAATAGTTTTACCTCAAGACCCAGCTATCCAACTTCTGAGTATATGTCCAAAAAATGTTACACAATCCCACAAGGACACTTACTTGTCTATTTTCATTGCAGCTTTGTTGGCAAGGGCCAGAAACTTGAAATAACCTAGACGTCCCTCCCTCAGCTGAAGAATGGATAAAGAAAATATGGTTCATCTACACAAAGGGATACTTGTCAGTGGATAAAAACAAGAACATCATGAATTTCACAGGCAAATGAATAGAATTAGACAATATTAAACTGAGTGAGGTGTCCTAGACCAAAAGAACATGCATGGTATGAACTCACTTATAAATGGATAGTAGCCATAAAGTACCGTATAACCATACAGTATAATCAACAGACCCCAAAAAGCCAAATAACAAGGATGGCCAAAGGGAGGATGGTTGAGTCTTTCTCAGTAGGGGAAACAGGATAGATATTGGTCGTTGACAAAAGGAGGGAACTGGGTGGTAGAGGGGATGGTGAAAGGATTAAGTAGGGGATCATGTGAAAGGAGAGCAGGGAAGAGAGAAGCAGTAGTGGAGGAGTGTAATTTCTAGGATATGGCAGAGACACGGGATAGGGTAGACATTACAGAGGATCTATGGTGGCCACTCTTGCTGAGACTCTTAGCAGTGGGGGTTATGGATCCCAAATTGGCCATTTCCTGTAGCCAGGGAGGATTCCCCGTGTAGGAATAACGAAAGCAACCCACCCACAAAACCCTCATCACAAAATGTGCCCTGCTGACGAGATGTGTAGGGGCAAAGATTGAGCAGAGACTTAAAGAATACCCAATCAACGATTGCCCCAAATTGAGACCCATCCCATGGGCAAGAACCGATTCCTAACACTATTAGTGATATTTTGTTATGCTGAAAGGAACAGGGACCCCGCAGGAAGCCCAACAGAGTCAACTAACCTGGACCCTTGGGGTCTCTCAGAGAAGGAATCACCAATGAAAGAGCAAGCATGGGCTGGACAGAGGGCCCCTGCACATATGTAGTAGATAAGCACCTTGGTCTTTATGCAGGTCCCCCAACATCTGGAGCAGCAGTCCTGTGGCATGCCTTTGGATCCTGCTCCCCTAAATGGACTGCCTTGTCTGGCCTCAGTCAGAGAGGATGTGCCTAGTCCCATAGAGATTCGGGGGGCGGGGTGAAGGTGGTGGTGATGGTGTAGTTCGGGGCGATGATATACAGACAGGGAGTTTTCCTTCCTCAAAAGAGAATGGGAAAGTGTAATGAGGGTGGACTTTTGTGAGGGCATACTGGAAGGATGGGGGGCTGATATTGAGATGTAATGTGAACAAATAAGTTAATTAATTAAATAATTATATCATTCTTTGGAAAATATGAAAAAAATCCTACCATTCAGAATTGTGGTGACAAAATATCTAAAATGTGTAAATCCCATCAGGCCTGTTGTAGAGTAGAGGACCAGCCATTTACTTTCATCTACTCCTAGTGTGAGGGCGTGTGAGCATCATTCCACCATACACTGAAATATGGATAAGAGTACAATGTACAGCTATCCTTGCCATTTCTAGTATATGCTTATTCTCCACAGAAACTAGGGCTGGATTCTCGGATTCTTGCTTCTCTGTTGCATTGTTTCCTAACCTTCTGTGTCCTTGTTGCAGGGCCCTTCATAGAGTTAACTATAACTTAACAACCTAGAAGTCATCTGTGAGGAGACACAAAGTTGAGGAATTCTCTGATCAGACTGGCCTGTGGGTTAACAACTTTGTTAATTGAAGCAAGAAAGTTCAGCCTTGCTGATCAGGATCCTAAAGGACGATGAATCAGTACCCTCCATGATTTCCCATGTACTCCTTTGGCTGTCAGTTCCTGGGACAGGGGTGATGTTATGGGATAGATATGTGGCTCGCCCTCAACTTCCTGCTTGAGTGTGTGCTTTGACTCTCCTTAATAATTGATTGTGGCCATTAAGCAAAAATAAATCTTTTCTTCCTTAAACTTTCTTTTGGTCAGAATGCTTTCTCACAGCAGTAGCAGTTAAATCACAACAGGCAATGGTTTGCTTCTCTCTATTCCCAGTGTCAGATCTTCAAACTAGATGGTTTTCACAATAAACTTAAATAACAATCTGTATAATAAATTTTCAATGCTAAAAAGTACAGCTCTCCAGAACCGTGAACATGGAGTACATTCCTGTAGCACATTCCACTAGACACGACCCTGGCACAACAAAATTCCCCACCCTTTTGAGTTTCCTTTTCTCTTCAGAGTATAACAAATGACATCGTTTATTGCTGAATTGGAGATATACTCTTTCTAAAACAAAGAAAGGTCTTTGCCTGTTAAAATGGACATGTATTGAACATGCCCACTATATTTAGGATGACCATATGTCCCAGCTACCTTTGTACCACTCCCAACTTACAGCAGATGCACCATATGGTTAAACACATGTTCTTGGCAGCAGCGTTGCAATTTGGATTACTTATGTAGCCACCCTAACCATTATTTGCCCCTGTTAACTACAGCCCACATTATGCATTCTCTTTCTTCTCATAATAATTAGGTAAATTTAAAAAAGACCTCAATATCTGAGTGAAAAATACACTCATAAAACCCAAAAAGTTATTTACTGTCTTCTGCAAATATAACAGCACAACACACGCACGCACGCACACATGCACGCATGCATAGCCCTCTAGTGTATTATAATTTCTCTAGCTATTTCTAAGTCAGGAATCTTTGATGCTCCTTTCCCCATTTTTAGCCAATCCTGTCTTAGTAATCTACCATCTTTCTTTATCATTATAGTCTAAATACCTCAATGCTGTTTCTATATCTGTTCATATATATGCTTCTGCTTATATAGAGAAAAATATGATAATTAATGTAAAATATAGGTTCCTTATTTCTATACTTGATTGAGAGTCTAAATTAGAATTCATGTATTCAATTCTCTATCGTCTTGTATGTATTCCTGGTGCCTTTAAAACACATTCAATAATAATGTGTAATTTCTATATCGACGATTTTGGTGGTCTTTTATAAATATTTCAGTGCAGAATAAAAAATCTTGCATTATCATTGAGTTAAAAGTCTTAGTCATACAACATGCCATACGTTGCACAGACCACTGTTTTTTATTTATATTGCGCATTGTGATATTTCAACATGTCATATGATGTTCCAGAAGAAACTTCGAAAGAGCATGGGACTATGGAAATAATTCCAAAGTTTTAACAGCTTTTGCCTGTACTCTTTGCTAGTAGCTGTGATAGAGAGAATGCTAAATTGTAGAGCTGACTAAATACATCTAAAGTAGATCATAGGCAAAAGTGAATTTAAAAGGGATCCATTTAATGCCCAATATTCATGCTAAATGGAGAGAAAACCAGAGCTGTTTCTCACTCAGAAAATCCACTGGCTAAAAGGTTGGTGTCCTTGTCCATGTTGCTTTATCAGCATCAAAGCCTGTTCTGTAAAATGGAGATGTGGTTAGTAAGAAGGAGTGATGCATCGGGCATCCTTAGTGGAAGCCTTTCCATATTACATCATTAGCATATTTTTAGCACACACTGTTGGTCATTTTACTAAATGAATAAACATAACAGGGAAATGAGAGAAAGGACAGTCTAGTGTAGCGGCTTCTGTACAGAAGAGTAAGTTCTATATTTGTGATTATATATCAAATTATAACTTCCATCCAAAGGTTTTTATGAATAGACAGTTAAAAATTATACCAGAAATAAAACTTCTAACAAGGATGTCTCTGCACAGGTTGTCTGAATAAATCTCTTGCAACTCAAATTTACATGAAGAGATTTGTATTGTACATGCATGATCATCTAACTAAAAGCTCACAAAATATTTTAATGATCAAGTAAGTAGAATAACACGTTAGATAGATAACAATCTGCCTCTTCCATAGCCACTACTAACATTGCACATTAGAATGTTAGGAGATGGATTAACATTTCTTGGGAATGGTGGATGTGCATCAGTTCTCCCCTACTGACTCTGCCTGTACATTGTTCCTATTGAGTGTCCAGTCTACCAGTTCTAGTTTCAGATGCCGGAATATTTTCTAGAAGATGAAATGCATATTTTGTTGCACAGTTATCCCATCAGACAGCTCCCTTCCCATGGAGGATACATTGTGTTTAAACTTGACTATGAGTCTGGATAAGGTGATGTGCTGCCCAAGACTATCTCCCAGAATGCTGCATCCTCTGCCACACACAGCACAGCTGCTAATTGACAGAAAAATAGCAGCAATTCAATGTCTCCAAAGGTATCATCTTGTCTCTTGACTTCCTAAAAATACCTGCTTGCTAAGGCCGTAGAAAGTGATTTTCTACACTCAGTCCCTGATCAAACTGGTGGCCCTGCTCTTTAAGGATGTTATACAAACTTCTTTAGATGCTATATCCTCTAAATGAGTTCCTAATACATAGTGCTAATTACTTTTTTTAAAGATTTATGTATTATATATAAGTACACTGTAGCTGTCTTCAGACACACCAGAAGAGGGCATCAGACCTCATCATAGATGGTTGTGAGCCACCATGTGGTTGCTGGGATTTGAACTCAAGACCTCTGGAAGAGCAGTTAGTGCTCTTAGCCGCTGAGCCATCTCTCCAGCCTGCCAATTACTTTTTACAAACCAATCTTCTTTACATACATTTAGCTTTTTAGACAACAGCTAAATTTGATAGTCTATTTTTGTTCATTTAATCAAATACTTGTTTTTAATTTTACTTTCAAAATGTTATTACAAAGCACCACATATGAACCACACATACTAATGCTTCGAGATCAAGGAAGATGTTAAACATATGGCTAAGTTTGGCAAAGAGTCATAAATATCACATTGCACAATAAATTCCAAAAATTATAATACTGTCTGTAGTTATATTTCTTTGGGATTGATTCTGTTGGTATTCAAATACTGCTACAGGGAAAATTTTCAAAAGAAATAAGCATTCAAAAAGATTGCACATGATGACCGAATTTTTATTCAGGTTTTGAATCTTCGCCTTTGCAATGATAACATTGTAAATATTTACTTCAGATTGCCTCCTCCGCATCAGAAACACACTCCATGCACAGGTCTGTAGGCTGGGTTCTCACTGGAATCAATTAGTGATTTAAAAATCTCAAAATGTTTTTGAAAAAATGAGGTCAGCTGAGTCATGCCAGGACTAGATGTCGCCAACTTAGTACCCCTAAAGAATACAAATGTTATTATGAGACAAGCAAACGAAGGAAAACTGTTAGCCTTTATACATTATCAACACCTCCAGGAGACCAAAGTTGTGGGCAACTCAGATGATGTGCTATTTTGGGAGAGAAATTTTTGCCTTTGACTCAAAACCGTTCATGGACACTCTTTGGTTTAGAATTGGGGCATCTTCATTTAGTTGTGCACTTTTGTTTTCACTTGTCTGTGACTGCGTATGTGTGTATGTGTATGTGTGTATGTGCACATCTACATATGCATAGGTTCATGTGGGGGATAGGTATGCACAAGCATGGAGATCTGACATCAATCTTTGGTTTAATTTCTCAGATACTATTCACCTTGCTTTGTGAGACAAGCTTTCTTCATTCGTTCATAGTTTCCCCACTAGAGAGTGTTAGCTGGCCAATGAGTCCCAAAAGCTCACCAGACTCCACCTCCCAAATCCCTGGATTATACGCATGTATGGGCATGCCTGGCATTTTTTCACATGGGCTCTGGGCTCTGAGTTAGGCCTTTATGATTTTATGGTAGACACTTTACCAACTGATATTTTCAATAGCTCCCAAATCCATATTTTTAAATTATAGATATGTAAGTTATTATATAAATATTACTTACATGTTAGGGTGATTTATCTGTTACCTTATGACTATTTTAAACTTTCCAAAATTATTGCATTTATGAAATTTTATTCCATGTGAAATTAAAAATAAACTTCCTTGATATGAAGCATTTTAGTTTTTTTTTTTTTCTTTTTTTTTTTTTTATTAACTTGAGTATTTCTTATATACATTTCGAGTGTTATTCCCTTTCCCGGTTTCGGGGAAAAAATCCCCCTCCCCCCTCCCCTTCCTTATGGGTGTTCCCCTCCCAACCCTCCCCCCATTGCCGCCCTCCCCCCATAGACTAGTTCACTGGGGGTTCAGTCTTAGCAGGACCCAGGGCTTCCCCTTCCACTGGTGTTCTTACTAGGATATTCATTGCTACCTATGGGGTCAGAGTCCAGGGTCAGTCCATGTATAGTCTTTAGGTAGTGGCTTAGTCCCTGGAAGCTCTGGTTGCTTGGCATTGTTGTACTTTTGGGGTCTCGAGCCCCTTCAAGCTCTTCCAGTTCTTTCTCTGATTCCTTCAATAGGGGACCTATTCTCAGTTCAGTGGTTTGCTGCTGGCATTCGCCTCTATATTTGCTGTATTCTGGCTGTGTCTCTCAGGAGCGATCTACATCCGGCTCCTGTCGGTCTGCACTTCTTTGCTTCATCCATCTTGTCTAATTGGGTGGCTGTATATGTATGGGCCACATGTGGGGCAGGCTCTGAATGGGTGTTCCTTCAGTCTCTGTTTTAATCTTTGCCTCTCCCTTCCCTGCCAAGGGTATTCTTTTTCCTCATTTAAAGAAGGAGTGAAGCATTCACATTTTGATCATCCATCTTGTGTTTCGTTTGTTCTAGGGATCTAGGGTAATTCAAGCATTTGGGCTAATAGCCACTTATCAATGAGTGCATACCATGTATGTCTTTCTGTGATTGGGTTAGCTCACTCAGGAGGATATTTTCCAGTTCCAACCATTTGCCTACGAATTTCATAAACTCATTGTTTTTGATAGCTGAGTAATATTCCATTGTGTAGATGTACCACATTTTCTGTATCCATTCCTCTGTTGAAGGGCATCTGGGTTCTTTCCAGCTTCTGGCTATTATAATTAAGGCTGCGATGAACATAGTGGAGCACGTGTCTCTTTTATATGTTGAGGCATCTTTTGGGTATATGCCCAAGAGAGGTATAGCTGGATCCTCAGGCAGTTCAATGTCCAATTTTCTGAGGAACCTCCAGACTGATTTCCAGAATGGTTTTACCAGTCTGCAATCCCACCAACAATGGAGGAGTGTTCCTCGTTCTCCACATCCTCGCCAGCATCTGCTGTCACCTGAGTTTTTGATCTTAGCCAATCGCACTGGTGTGAGGTGAAATCTCAGGGTTGTTTTGATTTGCATTTCCCTTATGACTAAAGATGTTGAACATTTCTTTAGGTGTTTCTCAGCCATTCGGCATTCCTCAGCTGTGAATTCTTTGTTTAGCTCTGAACCCCATTTTTTAATAGGGTTATTTGTTTCCCTGCGGTCTAACTTCTTGAGTTCTTTGTATATTTTGGATATAAGGCCTCTATCTGTTGTAGGATTGGTAAAGATCTTTTCCCAATCTGTTGGTTGCCGTTTTGTCCTAACCACAGTGTCCTTTGCCTTACAGAAGCTTTGCAGTTTTATGAGATCCCATTTGTCGATTCTTGATCTTAGAGCATAAGCCATTGGTGTTTTGTTCAGGAAATTTTTTCCAGTGCCCATGTGTTCCAGATGCTTCCCTAGTTTTTCTTCTATTAGTTTGAGTGTGTCTGGTTTGATGTGGAGGTCCTTGATCCACTTGGACTTAAGCTTTGTACAGGGTGATAAGCATGGATCGATCTGCATTCTTCTACATGTTGACCTCCAGTTGAACCAGCACCATTTGCTGAAAATGCTATCTTTTTTCCATTGGATGGTTTTGGCTCCTTTGTCAAAAGTCAAGTGACCATAGGTGTGTGGGTTCATTTCTGGGTCTTCAATTCTATTCCATTGGTCTATCTGTCTGTCTCTGTACCAATACCATGCAGTTTTTATCACTATTGCTCTGTAATACTGCTTGAGGTCAGGGATAGTGATTCCCCCTGAAGTCCTTTTATTGTTGAGGATAGCTTTAGCTATCCTGGGTTTTTTGTTATTCCAGATGAATTTGCAAATTGTTCTGTCTAACTCTTTGAAGAATTGGATTGGTATTTTGATGGGGATTGCATTGAATCTGTAGATTGCTTTTGGTAAAATGGCCATTTTTACCATATTAATCCTGCCAATCCATGAGCATGGGAGATCTTTCCATCTTCTGAGGTCTTCTTCAATTTCTTTCCTCAGTGTCTTGAAGTTCTTATTGTACAGATCTTTTACTTGCTTGGTTAAAGTCACACCGAGATACTTTATATTATTTGGGTCTATTATGAAGGGTGTCGTTTCCCTAATTTCTTTCTCGGCTTGTTTCTCTTTTGTATAGAGGAAGGCAACTGATTTATTTGAGTTAATTTTATACCCAGCCACTTTGCTGAAGTTGTTTATCAGCTTTAGTAGTTCTCTGGTGGAACTTTTGGGATCACTTAAATATACTATCATGTCATCTGCAAATAGTGATATTTTGACCTCTTCTTTTCCGATCTGTATCCCTTTGATCTCCTTTTGTTGTCTGATTGCTCTGGCTAGAACTTCAAGAACTATATTGAATAAGTAGGGAGAGAGTGGGCAGCCTTGTCTAGTCCCTGATTTTAGTGGGATTGCTTCAAGTTTCTCTCCATTTAGTTTAATGATAGCAACTGGTTTGCTGTATATGGCTTTTACTATGTTTAGGTATGGGCCTTGAATTCCTATTCTTTCCAGGACTTTTATCATGAAGGGGTGTTGAATTTTGTCAAATGCTTTCTCAGCATCTAATGAAATGATCATGTGGTTCTGTTCTTTCAGTTTGTTTATATAATGGATAACGTTGATTGTTTTCCGTATATTAAACCATCCCTGCATGACTGGGATGAAGCCTACTTGATCATGGTGGATGATTGTTTTGATGTGCTCTTGAATTCGGTTTGCCAGAATTTTATTGAGTATTTTTGCGTCGATATTCATAAGGGAAATTGGTCTGAAGTTCTCTTTCTTTGTTGTGTCTTTGTGTGGTTTAGGTATAAGAGTAATTGTGGCTTCGTAGAAGGAATTCGGTAGGGCTCCATCTGTTTCAATTTTGTGGAATAGTTTGGATAATATTGGTATGAGGTCTTCTATGAAGGTTTGATAGAATTCTGCACTAAACCCTTCTGGACCTGGGCTCTTTTTGGTTGGGAGACCTTTAATGACTGCTTCTATTTCCTTAGGAGTTATGGGGTTGTTTAACTGGTTTATCTGTTCCTGATTAACTTCGATACCTGGTATCTGTCTAGGAAATTGTCCATTTCCTGAAGTTTTTCAAGTTTTGTTGAATATAGGTGTTTATAGTAAGATCTGATGGTTTTTTGAATTTCCTCTGAATCTGTAGTTATGTCTCCCTTTTCATTTCTGATTTTGTTAATTTGGACACATTCTCTGTTTCCTCTCGTTAGTCTGGCTAAGGGTTTATCTATCTTGTTGATTTTCTCAAAGAACCAACTTTTGGTTCTGTTGATTCTTTCTATGGTCCTTTTTGTTTCTACTTGGTTGATTTCAGCTCTGAGTTTGATTATTTCCTGCCTTCTACTCCTCCTGGGTGTATTTGCTTCTTTTTGTTCTAGAGCTTTTAGGTGTGCTGTCAAGCTGCTGACATATGCTCTTTCCTGTTTCTTTCTGCAGGCACTCAGCGCTATGAGTTTTCCTCTTAGCACAGCTTTCATTGTGTCCCATAAGTTTGAGTATGTTGTATCTTCATTTTCATTAAATTCTAAAAAGTTTTTAATTTCTTTCTTTATTTCTTCCTTGACCAGGTTATCATTGAGTATAGCATTGTTCAATTTCCAAGTATATGTGGGCATTCTTCCTTGATTGTTATTGAAGACCAGTTTTAGGCCGTGGTGGTCCAATAGCACACATGGGATTATTTCTATCTTTCTGTACCTGTTGAGGCCCGTTTTTTGACCAATTATATGGTCAATTTTGGAGAAAGTACCATGAGGAGCTGAGAAGAAGGTATATCCTTTTGCTTTAGGATAGAACGTTCTATAAATATCCGTTAAGTCCATTTGGCTCATGACTTCTCTTAGTCTGTCGACATCACTGTTTAATTTCTGTTTCCATGATCTGTCCATTGATGAGAGTGGGGTGTTGAAATCTCCCACTATTATTGTGTGAGGTGCAATGTGTGTTTTGAGCTTTAGTAAGGTTTCTTTTACGTATGTAGGTGCCCTTGTATTTGGGGCATAGATATTTAGGATTGAGAGTTCATCTTGGTTGATTTTTCCTTTGATGAATATGAAGTGTCCTTCCTTATCTTTTTTGATGACTTTTAGTTGGAAATTGATTTTATTTGATATTAGAATGGCTACTCCAGCTTGCTTCTTCTGACCATTTGCTTGGAAAGTTGTTTTCCAGCCTTTCACTCTGAGGTAGTGTCTGTCTTTGTCTCTGAGGTGTGTTTCCTGTAGGCAGCAGAATGCAGGGTCCTCGTTGCGTATCCAGTTTGTTAATCTATGTCTTTTTATTGGGGAGTTGAGGCCATTGATATTGAGAGATATTAAGGAATAGTGATTATTGCTTCCCGTTATATTCATATTTGGATGTGAGGTTATGTTTGTGTGCTTTCATTCTCTTTGTTTTGTTGCCAAGACGATTAGTTTCTTGCTTCTTCTAGGGTATAGCTTGCCTCCTTATGTTGGGCTTTACCATTTATTATCCTTTGTAGTGCTGGATTTGTAGAAAGATATTGTGTAAATTTGGTTTTGTCATGGAATATCTTGGTTTCTCCATCAATGTTAATTGAGAGTTTTGCTGGATACAGTAACCTGGGCTGGCATTTGTGTTCTCTTAGGGTCTGTATAACATCAGTCCAGGATCTTCTGGCCTTCATAGTTTCTGGCGAGAAGTCTGGTGTGATTCTGATAGGTCTCCCTTTATATGTTACTTGACCTTTTTCCCTTACTGCTTTTAATATTCTTTCTTTATTTTGTGCGTTTGGTGTTTTGACAATTATGTGACGGGAGGTGTTTCTTTTCTGGTCCAATCTATTTGGAGTTCTGTAGGCTTCCTGTATGTCTATGGGTATCTCTTTTTTTAGGTTAGGGAAGTTTTCTTCTATGATTTTGTTGAAGATATTTACTGGTCCTTTGAGCTGGGAGTCTTCACTCTCTTCTATACCTATTATCCTTAGGTTTGATCTTCTCATTGAGTCCTGGATTTCCTGTATGTTTTGGACCAGTAGCTTTTTCTGCTTTACATTATCTTTGACAGTTGAGTCAATGATTTCTATGGAATCTTCTGCTCCTGAGATTCTCTCTTCCATCTCTTGTATTCTGTTGGTGAAGCTTATATCTACAGCTCCTTGTCTCTTCTTTTGGTTTTCTATATCCAGGGTTGTTTCCATGTGTTCTTTCTTGATTGCTTCTATTTCCATTTTTAATTCCTTCAACTGTTTGATTGTGTTTTCCTGGAATTCTTTCAGGGATTTTTGCGATTCCTCTCTGTAGGCTTTTACTTGTTTATTAATGTTTTCCTGTGCTTCCCTAAGTGTGTTCATGTCTTTCTTGAAGTCCTCCAGCATCATGATCAAATATGATTTTGAAACTAGATCTTGCTTTTCTGGTGTGTTTGGATATTCCATGTTTGTTTTGGTGGGAGAATTGGGCTCCGATGATGGCATGTAGTCTTGGTTTCTTTTGCTTGGGTTCCTGCGCTTGCCTCTCGCCATCAGATTATCTCTAGTGTTACTTTGTTCTGCTATTTCTGACAGTGGCTAGACTGTCCTATAAGCCTGTGTGTCAGGAGTGCTGTAGACCTGTTTTCCTCTCTTTCAGTCAGTTATGGGGACAGAGTGTTCTGCTTTCGGGTGTGTAGTTTTTCCTCTCTACAGGTCTTCAGCTGTTCCTGTGGGCCTGTGTCTTGAGTTCACCAGGCAGCTTTCTTGCAGCAGAAAATTTGGTCTTACCTGTGGTCCCGAGGCTCAGGTTTGCTCGTGGGGTGCTGCCCAGGGGCTCTCTGCAGCGGCAGCAACCAGGAAGACCTGTGCCGCCCCTTCCGGGAGCTTCAGTGCACCAGGGTTCCAGATGGTCTTTGGCTTTTTCCTCTGGCGTCCGAGATGTGTGTGCAGGGAGCAGTCTCTTCTGGTTTCCCAGGCTTGTCTGCCTCTCTGAAGGTTTAGCTCTCCCTCCCACGGGATTTGGGTGCAGAGAACTGTTTATCCGGTCTGTTTCCTTCAGGGTCCGGCGGTGTCTCTGGCAGGGGTCCTGCCGCTCCCCCACGGGAGCCCAGAGGCCTTATACAGTTTCCTCTTGGGCCAGGGATGTGGGCAGGGGTGAGCAGTGTTGGTGGTCTCTTCCGCTCTGCAGCCTCAGGAGTGCCCACCTGACCAGGCGGTTGGGTCTCTCTCTCACCGGGTCTGGGAGCAGAGAGCTGCTGCGGGCCAGGATCTGCGGGTGTGGGACTTCCGGTAAACACAGAACGTGCCCGGTCCTAGAGAAATTCTGCTTCCGTGTGTCCCAAGCTCACCAGGCAGCTTTCTTGCAGCAGAAAATTTGGTCTTACCTGTGGTCCCGAGGCTCAGGTTCGCTCGTGAGTGCTGCCCAGGGGCTCTCTGCAGTGGCAGCAACCGCATTTTAGTTTTTTATATACCTAAACACAAGAGATGTCTTATCATAGAAATTTGTAGCACATCATCAGTAATTATATCATTCTGATACCTTCTAATTTCATAGATCTTGCCACTCTAGTTACTAGAAGGGTAATTATTGTTTCATAGTCTAAATAAATTCTTGAAACTTCCTCATAAATATCTTAAAAAGTAATTTTCAAATTTTCTTCTCTGTGAGAGCAATTACCTCTGATTTTAGATGATTTTATTATGACTATTTTATTGTAAATGTAGTCATTTTTCTGTGTCATCTATTTGCATAGAAAATTGTATGTTTCAAGAACATCTTTGCATACAACTTACCTAGGTTGAAAAGTTTTTAAAACTTGTTGATGGCCTGATATCTTTCCCAAATCAAATGAACAAGATTTTCCAAGGGAATAAGCATTGTACTGCAATTTAAAGCATAAGTATTTCCAAAGTAATTTAATAGATAGCTATAACTAATATTCACCAAAGACATCATTGACTTAAGAGAAACAGATGCAGCAATGTCCTCTGTGGTATAACCATGTCTACAATGATAATTTTGCTAATTCAGGCTTGGGTCAAACAAAGTGGTAAGCCCAGAGGTACATTCTCTGTAATGGAATTTATTTCCAGTGTAAAACTCTAGAACTGCAAAAAGAACCAAAAACAATAAAATCTATGTGGTTTGGCTTCAGACACCTGGCCTGGTATGCCATGAGGCATCAATCCAGACCCATTATTCAACACACAGAAGTAAAGAGACTTCCAGCCTTGTTTTATTGGTGTTCTAGGTAGCAAAGCTCACAAGTATGATAGACTGCTCTGGTATGGTGTGCAAGTGTGAGCACTTAAGATTGACATGTAGAAAGCACATTTTATCGCTTGATTTTGAAAACTGTTTGATCATTTCCCATAAAAGTCCCCTTGTCCCTGAAAAGTTCTGGGGTTGCTGGTATATCTACCACTGTCCTTCATTGAGATCAGTTGCATGAAATAAATACAATAAATGTGATTTATAAAATTACACTCTGCATTTGTTATGATATCATTGTTAAAAAATGCCATGGTTTCTAACTTTCTGCCTGAATTTCTAAAGTTGTCACTGAAAGATGAATATCCAAATGATATTGTATTTATAGACTCATATTGATTCATTTGTCATCTCATGATGAATAGCCAATGTTCTACAGATATTGAAGGATACTTAAACCAGAGTTCTTTACTTACATGCCAGAAGCTAAGACAAGAGGACTGTGAGTTTGAGTTTGTGACCAGCTTAGGTTACATATGAATATCTTGGATCAAAATTATGTATTTGCATGTTTTACATGTTTAATATTAGAAAAATACCCGTGTATTTACTTGCATGTATATTTGATCAATGCTGGATTAAAATGCTTATATTGCTCTTATGAATAACTTCATTTTTGCTTTTGGTAGACCAACATATGTATATTATTTGTAATAAATAAAAGAATGATTTACCATGTCTGATATATTTTATCTTACTTTTATGGATAGAGGGGTTAGTCCTGAGTGATTCAAGTGTTCTCTTCCCTTTTCCTGTCAGACGTGAACTGTGCTAATGTAAACATGTATGTTATAAGAATAGACATGTATATATATATATATATATATATATATATATATATTGTGTGTTAAATGAACATTCTTAGAATACAAATCAACTGAGCTTGCTTAAAATAATCTAGGAAGCATTTCATATGTAACATAAACTTGTTTTTCATTCAGTAATAAATATTCTCTTCTCTCTTACATGATTACATAGTTTCCAAAATGTAACCTCCACCTCAAACTGAATGGGAAACTTCCTTCCTTTTATCTAGCTTTCATAGCTATGGAACATGTTATACAGGTGGCTAGAGTAAGAGTATCATTGGTC
The DNA here is from genome assembly GCF_021556685.1 of Rattus norvegicus. Classification (NCBI taxonomy): domain Eukaryota; kingdom Metazoa; phylum Chordata; class Mammalia; order Rodentia; family Muridae; genus Rattus; species Rattus norvegicus. The sequence goes on from NC_141549.1 coordinate 90,137,551, forward strand.
TTACCTAGAATTATATATTGCAATCTACAATACCAGCCTGTCACAGAGATATCCCTACTGCAGCAAATGCGGCATACCTGCCCGGAGGTAACTGTCTGCTTTACTACTAGATTTGGCACCTGCTCCACGGTAGGGAATTCATGCCTGGTAACATAAATCTGGTCAAAGCCCATGACTAGAGAGCTCACAGTCACTAGGGTGGAAACTTCTATTGTTATTCTGCTAATTGTTCATGTTTTAAAACCTTAGTGAGGGAATATATATCAGTTAGATATCAAATAGCTGTGGACCTTTTAAGATATATGTCATTTCCACAATCTGATTAGTGCTAAATACTTTAAGTAATAATCATAATTACTACTATGTAGAGTTATTTAAAATTAAAATTATCCTAAATCATGAAAGTTTGGAAATACCTTTACATAAAAGATAATTTTTTCTTGTAAAAAATATTTAACTTCAATTGCTCAAAGCTAAGTGTTTTCAATGGGCTCTGTGACTACCACATTTGTGTCAACTTTGAGCCTCCTTATTAGATGAAGTATTCCTTAACATACCATGAACAAAGTGTATAAGATTGTGGGACTACTCTAGTTTCTGGATAGTACTCATACTAGAAGTATCTGGAGTGGGAATAGGAGCAAGACAAACTTCCTGTGATTATTTTGTCTACTCTTGTATATTTGTGTGAGTTTTGAGGGTTTCTTGAACAATTGTAAAAGGTTAGACTCACATTGAAAATTTCATACTCTAAGAGGCCCTTTAAAGATGGAGAAAACAATCAGACTGAGATGTGAAGCACAATCTACACAGTTAAAGACAGTACAAAGTTTCCTAAAGTATGAACCACAAGTGCATATGTGAATGCGAAACTGTGGGGATAGAGAGGGTTTTTATGCTGCTCTCTAGCCCCACAAACCGTAGGTGGCATTTCTAATCTCTCGCCAAGAGAAATTCAGAGAGAAATAGACCTGGAGATACAGGGTGAAGAGAGCTTTAGAGATGTTGTGTGGAAGGAGCCCAAGGAACAGGTGAGGAGTCTTAAGGATGTAATCCTGGCAACTCTTAGAAGTCAAGGATAGCTTGTGGGGAATTATTTTCAGCACCTCCCAGGAGTAATATTTATATTATTATGTGTTGCAAAAGTTTGGGGTTCATCTACACCTTCCCTTTCTTTATGTTTATTAATAAGCATTTTAACATTGTAACTGGGAAAATTCCGATCGAGTCTAACCAGACTATGCTGGCCTGGGCTACTTTCCAGCTACAAGGGCTTTCCTGCCGTCTTAGTCCTGCCCTGGCACCTCTTTCTTTCCGACCCATGCAACTTCCAGGGACTGCCTGAGATCCTCAAGTCGCTCTCTAGACTCTGAGCTCCATCTTTTCCTTTCCTGCACAGCTTTAGGCTGATCACCTCCTATTGACCAAACAGAAGAAGACAGAGAACAATGTTTTACAAAACACTTAGTCAGGAAATGCTTCATAATAATAATACTAGTAAAGTCTGGACTTAACTAGATTTCCTGGGTACAGAAATCAGCATTTGAATACACAGTGCACATAACACCCCCCAATAATGTGGCTTTTAAATGCTTGTGATTTTTTTTTGTTAGAGGAAGCATCTTATCCTGTCAACCAGCCTGGCCTCAACCTTATAAATTCTCTTCTTCAATCTCCCAAGGGCTAGGACAGCTGGATTAGGCTTCATACCAGGCTGTAGCCTTTCCTTCAACTCTTGAAGGCAAAATGCAAAAAGCTGTAAATGTCAAGAACCTACAAGAAATGCCATTTTAAAATCTTGTTATCTACCAAGAAGTAGAAAAGGCTATTTTTTTTGACAGGCTGCAATATGATGCTTTCTAAAACTACCTTGAAAATCCTTCCTGACTGTGGTTTTGTGATTTCGGTAACTTTCTGTTTTTATCTCTGCACAATAGACATAGCACTATGGTTGATTAATGCATAGATAAGAAGTCAAAGCTTTGTTTAAAAGAAATAAGAAAAAATATACAGTTCAGGTACTTCGTGGCATCGATGTTCTGAACCAAGCGGAACTGGAATGGAAATATACTCAGAGCACTTCACACCGTAGGCACAATAATGAAGGCTCTTGAAGATCATGGCTGCTTAAAAGAGAAAAATCAAAGTGTTAAAAACAGAATGCAAAGCAGAATCTCAACACAGCATTTTAATCCTGTCCACCAGATGCAGTATTTTATCAGACGGTATTTGTCCCCATGAGCGCGTATTTGAGTAAAGTATGGTTCAATTCGTTCAGTTCCGACACAGCGTTGCCGTTACCAATGGACAATCTCATTTCAGGAAAATGGCAATCGCTGCCTAATGACTTCCAAGTCATTCTTAATTATTTACCTGGGATTTTGCCACTGGGAAATGTCACCAAACTGATGTAACGTAGGTATGCTGAGAGTTTTTATCTTGTGCTAAATCCGGCTCCCTGTGGGAGGCAGCTGTGCTATAATGGGAGGGGGCATGTCTGGCTGTTTATAATTGCAACGATGTGCTCGCTTGGCACAGTTTCAAATATGCCTTTTGAATCTATCTGATCACTTCCAGAATGGAGAGGTTCTGTTTGGTTATGGTTCATGAGCAATCATTTCAAAGAGGGCATGCATTTCAGTGGTATAATGTCTAAAGGGGGGCAATTTTCCCTCATCTCCCTCTGCACATAGACAGTGCTGAAAGTTAGTTTTAGTACCATAATAAGGTCAAAAATAATAAGTGGACATTCTGGAATAGAAATTGCTTTTGAAGTGACTTAGGCAGAAGTCTCATACCGAGAATCAGTGACTAGAGAAAAACCCAAAATCTCTCTGTGCTTTTGATCCTCGATTTTCCCATAGCAGATTCATGCTCAGGGGTCAATTCTGTCCCCTTTCTTCCTGTCAGTATTTATGTATTGCCCTATTTTTAATCTGAAAATTCAGCTTGGTCATATATAATGCTACCATTGAAGGCACTTGACAAATAATGTCCTACTACATGAAAATTCTTATTTTCAGTCTTTCTTGCTGAAAGATAAATATATCCAATTGTACAAGATTTGACAGTCAGCCATTAAGGGATACAGGTACAGTATCTTTTCTTCACACCTTGAAGCTGAGATTGAAGTGAACATTAGTGTGTGTCCATCAAGTACTCCTTGGTGCAAAAACTACTGAAATGTGGTAAGGTTAAGCAGAGTCACTTGCCTGGAGTTCCTCCAGCATCCTCATTTCGCTCTGGATTCTGGGAGCTCCTAGACTTACAGATATCCTGGTCATTATCCTTTGCAAAGTGATAATTGGCATTCTCTCTCTCTTTCTCTGTATTACTTAAAGTTTCACCAAACACCTAGAGAGAAGACACTAGTCCAGGTGATTTGCATAAGGAGATCTTTTCTCTTCCTCACATGAAATGAGATACAGATGTGGATCAAGCAGTGCTATGTGAAAACTTCCTGGTATCAGCAAGGATGCCAGGAGTTGTTAATTCCTTGCCTGATTTTCACTTCAGCAGCATGAGTTCTTTACCTCCAGGCATGGCGATTGTCTTGCAGGAAAAAGCAGCATCAAAGACTTAGAAATCCAAAGACATATATATCCAGAGATACATATATGGGTAAAGCACAGTACAGATGGGTTGCCTAGTGGCATTCTGAAAAAGTGCCTTTATCGAAACTAAGTGTCGGTGAGGAAGGAAGAAACATATTTGAGTTGTCATTGACCTGAAACCGGAAGTGATGTCCATAAAACTTCATGGAGAATGTAGATTGCTTGTTATCAGAACGATAAAGATGAATGAATACTATTTAGGTAATTCAGATAGGTGAAAAATGTTTTAAGATGATATGGAAAGAATTTTGCTAATAATCGTGTCTCTTTCCTTTTTGACTGTATGTTGCTTTGCTTTGTTTAAATTTTATCAGTAAACAGTGCTTCGTGCCATGGCTCCACTTATTTTTGAACTTGTCAGGTTCATATAAATATGAATAGCTACTACTCTTCAGGGAATTTTAAAAGCCTATCACATTGTATGGCATGTGTGTGTTCTTCTGAGCTTAAATAGCTGCACAGCAGAAACCAGGTTCTTGTAATTCTGTATGGAAACATGTAAGTCTCTACATACTTCTCATGTCTGTTAGATGTACTTTTAAAAGGGAAATTAATTAAAACCATGCACATCTAAATTCTTCCAATATGCAATTATCATAACAACTATTTCAAAATGTGTACCTTTCTTCCCTCTCCTTCCAATCATCATTAAAATTCTTTCTTTTTGATGGGCAAAGAAAATAATTGATTAATATTTTGTTAATTATTTATGTATAGGAAGTGGTTATAAAATGTTCAAATAATGAAACTGATGATTTGCTCTCCCAAAATAACTTTGATTTTTACTTCTTAATTTACTGAATTTTGTAACCCATCTCCATTTAGACTTCACAGGTGAAATGGTAAACCTTCAAAATCCCTTGGCCTAGATTATCTTTGTATCATAATATTCATAGAGAGGATTTTGGTTTTGAGGACTGAGGAAATTTGGAAGGACAGTGATTTGAAGGCAGTTATAATGTCCACCTATGATCTCCAAGAATTTTTGACATCCATTCTTTATTTTTTTTCTTTTTATTTATTCTCCTCTCCTACAATACATTCTGAGCTCAGACTCCCCTCATGCCACAACTCCAAGTTACCCACCCCACAGCAACCTTGCCTCTCCCCCAGATCCATTCTTACTCTACTCCCTTACAGAAAAAAGCAGGCTTCCCAGGGCTATCAACTGAACATGGCATAGCAAGATGCAATATGATTCTTAATGATGGAATGAAAATTGGGGTTGCATATGACTGGCTCCAGGATACAGAATAAAATTTGATATCAAAGGTTCAGGTCTTTTACAGAATAAGTAGCGCTAAGATCACAGCTCAAGATTCAAAGGTCCCTGCGCCTAGAATCACACAACCTAGGCTTTGTGTCAGTTATGTTCATGGGGCTTGGGGAAGGATCAAGGAAAGCACAATACATCATATACAGCCAACAGTGAGACTGACTTGAGAGGTCACAGATAAGGGGTTTATATAGCTCAATCCTTTTCCAATAAAATGTCAATGGAAAATAAGACTGTGTCTCCATGGTGGCACTGATAATTCATCCCTCTACAACTAACCAGACGTCCCTATTTATTCCAGGCTACTCTGGACCACAGCCATCCCACAAAATTTACCACATGCAAAACGGCAGACTCAATCATTCCAGCTTGGAGACCTCCTGCTGAGCAGTGCTAGCTAAGAGCACATGGTTGTTCCATCTACCAAGCTCTGATCTATACAGAAGATGGTAAGTTGTTTCTATAAGAGAAAGAAAAAATGTCTTCTTCAGTAGAAAACTTGAATATAACATTTCATCTTCTTCAGATTTATTTTCACAGATTGAATTAAGAATAACAGTTACCATACATTATTATATAGATTTAATATTTCAATTGACAAAATAGATCTTTAAGTGAAACTGGTCTTTGTTTCTAGAACAATGCATTTGATTCAGTCCATCAGTTCACTTCCTTTTTTTTTCCACTTGAAATAGAGTTAAAAGGATCAATACCAACACAAATAATGTGTAGGTTCTGTATCCTGAGTAGTAATCTATTTTCCATATAACCACATTTTCTTTGTCCATCCTTTCATAGGCACTAAAGCTGATTCTACATCTTTGCCTTCACAACTCATAGTGAAAGGAACTGGAAGGATAGATATATCTTCCATATCCCGAGTTTTAATTCTCTTTGCTTACATATTAAGCAGTGGTATTGTTGTATCATAAAGTAATTCTATTTCTAGTTCCATGAGAAGCCTTCACACTGTTTTCCATAATGACTGCACTAATTTCTGATCCTACATACAGTGCACAAGAATTCGACTTCCTCGTGCACACAAATCTTCTGCTTCATTTCGTAATAGCTGTCGTAAAGATACGAAGTGACATCTCAAAGTGAGTTAATCAGCATTTCATTGATAATTAGTCATGTTGAGTATTTATTTATACAGTTGTTAAACATTTGTTGAGCTTCTTTAGGAAAAGCCTATTCTCAATCTTTTACCAATAGTATATGAGGATGAGCCTTTCTTTCTACTGAGGTGCCAGGTTTATAAAATGTGGATACTTGTGCCTTATGAGATGTGTAATTCATAGCAATGGTTTTTCTGTTCTATAGACTCTTTTCTGTTTCCCTCCATTTGCAGTAAAGTCTTAGCCTTGAAGTATATTTTTCTGTTACCTTGATTTTAATTTCCTATAACTCCCCAAATATTCTGAAACCCAATTCCATAATGGTTTATGAAATTTAATAGTTTTACACTTTTAATGTATTTTTACTCAGTGTTGAGCTGATACTTTGAGTATAGTATATGACAATAGTAGATTTTATTCTTATCCAGATATGCAGCTTACCTAAAAGTATTTTTTGTGAGACTCTTCTTTCTCTTAACATGTTCTTGGAACAGAAAACTCAATTGAGTATAAATATGTGTTATTATTATTCCTGGTTATTCTTTTTTTATGATTTATTCATCTGGTTTAATGTAGAACAGGTTTGTGTCCTGCATACAAGTTTGTCAGGAGTTAGAAAAGTTTAGTTATTCCATTTTTGCTTTTCTTTCTAAAGATTATCTTGCTAATTCAGTGAGTCTTATACTGAATCATTTTGTAAGGCTTAAAATATAATTTCTTAAAAATGTTTCTGTAGGGGTTGGGGATTTAGCTCAGTGGTAGAGCGCTTGCTTAGCAAGCGCAAGGCCCTGGATTCGGTCCCCAGCTCTGAAAAAAAGAAAAAGAAAAAGAAAAAAATGTTTCTGTAGTAAGAGAATGTGATCAACAATATATTGAATCTGAACAGTATTTTGGGGAGTAATATATACATTTTAAAATATCAATTTTTCTAGTCTATGAACATAGGCTATCTTTCCATATGTTTCTATTTTCAATTTCTTTCATCAGTGCGTCATAGTTCACAAAGAAACAGAGCTTTTTTTTTTTTTTTAATTAACTTGAGTATTTCTTATATACATTTCGAGTGTTATTCCCTTTCCCGGTTTCCAGGCAAACATCCCCCTCCCCCCCCCTTCCTTATGGGTGTTCCCCTCCCAACCCTTCCCCCATTGCCGCCCTCCTCCCCACAGTCTAGTTCACTGGGGGTTCAGTCTTAGCAGGACCCAGGGCTTCCCCTTCCACTGGTGCTCTTACTAGGATATTCATCGCTACCTATGAGGTCAGAGTCCAGGTTCAGTCCATGTATAGTCTTTAGGTAGTGGCTTAGTCCCTGGAAGCTCTGGTTACTTGGCATTGTTGTACATATGGGGTCTCGAGCCCCTTCAAGCTCTTCCAGTTCTTTCTCTGATTCCTTCAACGGGGGACCTATTCTCAGTTCAGTGGTTTGCTGCTGGCATTCGCCTCTGTATTTGCTGTATTCTGGCTGTGTCTCTCAGGAGAGATCTACATCTGGCTCCTGTCGGCCTGCACTTCTTTGCTTCATCCATCTTGTCTAATTGGGTGGCTGTATATGTATGGGCCACATGTGGGGCAGGCTCTGAGTGGGTGTTCCTTCAGTCTCTGTTTTAATCTTTGCCTCTCTCTTCCCTGCCAATGGTATTCTTTTTCCTCATTTAAAGAAGGAGTGAAGCATTCACATTTTGATCATCCATCTTGAGTTTCGTTTGTTCTAGGGATCTAGGGTAATTCAAGCATTTGGGCTAATAGCCACTTATCAATGAGTGCATACCATGTATGTCTTTCTGTGATTGGGTTAGCTCACTCAGGTTGATATTTTCCAGTTCCAACCATTTGCCTACGAATTTCATAAACTCGTTGTTTTTGATAGCTGAGTAATATTCCATTGTGTAGATGTACCACATTTTCTGTATCCATTCCTCTGTTGAAGGGCATCTGGGTTCTTTCCAGTTTCTGGCTATTATAAATAAGGCTGCAATGAACATAGTGGAGCACGTGTCTCTTTTATATGTTGAGGCATCTTTTGGGTATATGCCCAAGAGAGGTATAGCTGGATCCTCAGGCAGTTCAATGTCCAATTTTCTGAGGAACCTCCAGACTGATTTCCAGAATGGTTGTACCAGTCTGCAATCCCACCAACAATGGAGGAGTGTTCCTCTTTCTCCACATCCTCGCCAGCATCTGCTGTCACCTGAGTTTTTGATCTTAGCCATTCTCACTGGTGTGAGGTGAAATCTCAGGGTTGTTTTGATTTGCATTTCCCTTATGACTAAAGATGTTGAACATTTCTTTAGGTGTTTCTCAGCCATACGGCATTCCTCAGGTGTGAATTCTTTGTTTACAGAGCTCATTTTTTATTAATTGTACTCATAAGTATTAAATTTCATAGTATAGGTTATGATTTTATTTATTTGATAATACAATGTTAGTACATTGAAATCTTAATAAAATTTTATGCTTATTGTGTAGTGTGACATCTTATAGAGACTATTTAACAGATGTTAGTAGATTCCTTCAAATTTTCTACATATAAAATGCTGTCACCTCTATTCAGGACTCACACTGGTAACCTCAGAAATTCAGATGCTGAGACACAATAATTGTTTTAAACTTGTGGGCACCATGGACTACGTAATGCGTTTCAGGTCAGCCTGAGATGCAGTCAGATCTTATCTCAAAGATGCAAAAAACTAGAAGTGGTTGAGTACAAAGAAGGCAGGGACATGGGGACATGAACAACTGAAGAAAATGTTGAAAAACGTCCCGATGATAACCTCTTTCATTACTACTAGAAAATTAGAAGAATTTAAAAGAAATATGAAAGGATTTGGATTTAGAATGGTTAAAAGACAAAAACATAGGAAGACACCAGCAGTCTCAAATAACCTGGACCCCTGAGATCTCCCAGACACTGAGCCACCAATCAGGAAGCAAACACCGCCTGATACGAGGCCCTGATACATATACAGCAGAAGACTGCCTGGTCTGTCCTCAGTGAGAGAAGATGCACCCAATCCTCTAGATACTTGAGGCCCCAGGGAATGGGTAGGCCTGAAGGGGTAGGAGTGGAAGTTGGGAGGATCCTGTTGGAGATGAGGGAGGAGGAATGAATGAGGAACTGTCTGTCAGAGTGTGGACCAGGAGGGGGATAACAACTAGACTATAAAAAACAAATTAAAGAGAATTTTGAAAAAAAAAAAACCACGTATGTCACCAGTGTGACTTCCATCTATCTACCACCACTTCCTTCTCATCTATTTTTATGATTAGAGCTTCCAGTTGTGTGCTAAATAGAATTCCTGAGAATGGTGTTTATTTATCTTGATGTTTGATTTTTAGACCTTAGTTTGGTTGTCTTGTATACAATATGTTGTCTTCTACAGTTTGGAGAAAGTTGTTAGAGGCAGGGGTAAATGACCTGATGCGTAGACCTCAAGTGTTTCAGACCCAGGCTGTCAGAATGCCTGATTTCCCATCTGGTGCGTTCCCCAGTGAGGCCCTACATCTCCTGCTGCAGATTTGCATGCCTCAACTATACTGAGTAGCATGAAGCAGAGTTGTGTTTAGCTGGAGGCTCTGGCACGTGCATATTTAGCACATTCTTGTGCAGTCATGTAATAACTTGAAAGATTTAAGTTCAGAAAACCAAGATTCAGGAAGAGAAAATGGACAGGGGATTATATACTGAAAACAGCTGATGACAGACTGCCTGCTATGTAACCTAACCTCTTGATTGAGTGCCAGAGTTGACTGGGTCTGCATATTAAAAGTACCTAAAACCAGAAAATGCTAATGTACATGGTAAAAAATGAAATAAATATCTGGGTGCAAAGTTCATCGCTTTGGGGTAATTTGAATCACCTTGAGGTGACAACACGTTAAAAATGAGTTTGTAAAAATGACATAAGTGTCTTAATTGTTCAAGCACAACTTGCTGAAGACATAGCTTGTATGATGCAATGTTATTATGGAAATTAAAAACCAATGTCTTAACTCACCAGCATTGTAAACAGACTTGACACAATTCCTTTTCATTTCTTTACTTTGTTAGAAGTCTGTGTTGATTAGCAGCACAGCAAATGGAATAACTTTAGGCCATGGGAGTAGAAATAATGACAGATTTCATTTCTCTAGCTTTGTGTGGGATCTTCACTAGGGAAACTAATTTTAATGACTTCCTGCAATACTAGCTTATCATGAGAATTCCTCACATTGCTTTCCCAAAGGTGAATGGGCTGAAATTGGACTCTTTCTAATCTTAACTCTGTCTTGTCTGCTCCAACTTCTCTGCGTTACATTTACTCATTGCTTTCTTTTCTTATCCCTGGTCTAGACCCTGGCTAACTAATACATTTAGATTAATGGAATGTCTCTCTTGTAGTGCTTCAACTTCTGGATTCCAGCCCTTCTGACTTTTAACTAATCCTACTCTTATGTGTGATCCAATCCAGGAGGGCTAAGTGGTCACAAAAGGCTCTATTTTATTCCTTGGGACTTCACATCACTTGACTCCTAACACATGACACCCCTGCCTTATTTCTGACTAAAATAACCCACTTTAAAAAAGCCAGCTCACTCATTACTCATCCTTAAGTCATGGTCCCATTTTTATGATCCTCACACCACGAATCCTGCTCACAGCCTATTGTAGAGACATGCCCCCTCCCATAACATGTAGACCCCAGAGGATTTCTATAGAGGATTTCCTCATTTAATAGGCTCTAAAGAGCTACAGTAACTTCCTTTTCAACAAATATTGATCTGCTGTCTTCTCACAGATTTTGTCTGTCTGTATAGCTTTTAATGTCTCCAAAGCTGCCTTTTATAATGTGCAAAAGTCTCATGGCCATCATTTTTTCTCTTCGCAAGTAGTAGTTCTTCAAAAACCCTAGCTAGGTGCACAGCATCACAAGGTATGGAGAATAAGCCTTTATATATCTCATTGAATTATTTATTATACTTATAAACATGAGAAATTTGTTTATAATTTTAAACCCTAATTCCTTAAACATAAGATGTTTCTAATAAAACTCATATCACTTGTTTTAAGTATAAACTAAAATAATCAGTGTTTTACTTCTAGGTATTGTTTGATACATTAAGAGTTCTTAATATTATATGAAACATATTTTGAAAAGACTGTCATTGGTTGCTTAAAATGTGTGTAAGAAAATGGAACATTGGTTTGAATGATCTGAGTCTTCTCCTTCTGTTTTAATGACATTGAGAGATGCAGAGCTTGGGCAGATAAGCTAAGAAACTTGTTGAATGAAAGATTTGCTGAGTATAACACAGAGTTCATGTGCAACAGCATGAGTTCTTACGTAAAAGAAAAAGTTCCATAAACTCTGTGGTCATAGAAATTAACATTCTGAAAGATGGGGTTATTACCAACATCCCAAAAAGGAATGAATGCTTTTTCAAGTCTAATATTTGAGCAAAGTTTGTATTTTAGTTGTAAGGAGTAAAATTTGCTACTAGTAATTCAACTAGGGGATGGGTAAATGTTTAACAAGGAGCTATTGGTTTCATGAGGAAATGATACTTAAGGCCATTTCATGCTTTATATTTTGTTTCATTTTTGTATTTATTTACTTATTTGCTTTGTTTTGTGACCATTGACTAAGTTTTATGGATATTTTATCAAATCATGATATTTCAGTAAACTTACAGTAGCTTAACTTTCATAGTTGTTATCCTGAGTTATTATAAAATGGGTTATTATTTCTGAACTCATGTATAAGAATCATTCATGATATTTCAGTAAACTTACAGTAGCTTAACTTTCATAGTTGTTATCCTGAGTTATTATAAAATGGGTTATCATTTCTGAACTCATGTATAAGAATCATGAGAGGTAGTTGTCTTCATGTCTTAAAGCGCAGAAATCCCTATAGAACATTTGCCACATTGTGGTGAGACTTAAAATAAAATTAGATTCTCCCAATATTAGTTTTGAGTTTTATGCATCTTCTTGATTCCAAAGTCAGACAAAAAGTTCTTAATGTCGTTTAAATTAACTTTAAATCTGTATTGCTTGCTTGTGTGTGGGGAGGGGAGGGGGAGAGGAAGGGGTAGGGAGACAGGGGAGAGGGAGAGGGAGAAGGGGGAGAAGGATAGGGAGACAGGGGAGAGGGAGGGGGAGAGGGATAGGGAGACAGGGGAGAGGGAGAAGGGGGAGAGGGGAAAGAAAGAGGGGAAGAGGGGAGAGGGGAAAGATGGGGAGAGGGGAGAGGAGAGAGGGAGAGCGTACACGTGTGTATGTGTGTGTTTCTATAATTATGTGATATAGGATGTCTTCCTCAACCATTCTCCACATTATTTTTGAAGCAAGATCTCTCACTGAAGCTAGAACCTACCAATTTGGCTACAAGAGTTTTCCTGCCCATCTCCAGGTGTTTATACTACAGGAACGTATTTCCACATTCACATTTCCTATGGTGTATGACAGTCTGAACTCAAGACCTTGTTGGTAATGGCAACTTTTGTTCATCCAAATGTACTCATGAATAAGCTGTTTTTTCTTCTACTAGCTAAACACATAAAAGTCATGCCAACATTACTTCAGTAAGCAGTATATATTCACACAGATTAGTTTATAACTACTTGTTTCAGAAAGTTTGAAAGAGAATTTTATTTACATGTGTCTATATATGAAGTTCCTTTTCCTTCACAGTATGGTGTTGAATATACATGACTGCATAGGCATACACACACACACACACACACACACACACACACACACACACACACACACAAGAACTAAGTTAAATTAAAAGCAAAGAAAGGAATGATTACTACTGGATCTAAAATTTTATCGCTATTTTTAATCATGCAGGAAAATTGCATTCGTTTTAGGAAATAGCCAATTTTATAGTCACAGTTACCATTTGTAGACAGTAATGATGACAGCTATTGGTAAATAGTATTTATCAAATGCATCTTTAATCAGAACTGCTGGAATGATGCATGCAGAACATATATTTACTATTTTCAAATACTCAAATATAGAAACTACTTTGTTTACTATCCTACCAATGGAGAAATTTAAGAACAAGGACATCAACCAAGAAATCAACAAAGCCTCTAGCCTAAATTTAGTTTGAACAAATTTACAAGGACCCATCACACCAAATTTCATAGATTTTTATATTGAATTACTATTCTATTTGCAAGTGTATTTTTAAATAAAGATAATTCTAGAAGAGTAATCACTTAATAATGTTTATTTATTATTCTGCAAGAAAAGAAAATCCCTAGAGATACTTGAATGTTTCATCCCAAAGATAGTCACCAAGAATTTAGAAGGGAAATGGGCAAAATGAAGACATCTGGCTCAAATCTTACTATTTCACCCTCATTTTTATACATAAGCATATGAATTTATGCAAATAAAGGTTAATGAAAAGTGTGGCAGCAGAGAATAAAAGATGACTCAATGACACACAGTTCACTTAGTTGGGAGGACACATGGACATGGAGCTCTAGTAACAGGTTTCTGTGGAGCCTTGAGTCCTGTTGGAAAGGGTCATTATGGGAAAAAACAAAAAACAAAAAACAAAAAAACAGGTGGCCACAGACATTGAGATTTTAAACTAGAAGCCTTCTAATTGGTTAATTTGTAGTTTTCTAATTTTCTCGAGACAAAATGAATAACATGGTAAGTATGTATCTGGAGATATCGAAAAGAGTGAAAAGTCCTGTGTGGTGGACACACATGTTTATGCTTTACTGGAATATGCATGGATATGAGCACATTTTGGTTTTGAATTTGAATCTTTCATTCCAGCTATTGAGCTTGTCTCTCAGAGGAATACTCAGATTCAGACTTTAAATTATAAACGTCAGATCCTCATGGTCTTCTCTTTTGGGGCAATAATTCCTGTGGACATATGGAAAATGATTTTTGAGTCATATAAGTCAATATCTGATAAAATGGATTTAGCAGAAACTTTCCAAGAATTCACCTTTTGGCTGAAACTAGCCTGGAGAGTTAAAAACCCAGAATGGAATCTTGGAGAAAGTTATGAATGGATGGGTTCTAGTTTATTATGGAAATTCAATTGTAACCAAGTACTACAGCGTGTCTAGACTGACAGGGTTTGGTTGCCAATGACGCAGCAGTCGAGTTTCACAAGAACTCTGTCTGGAAAAGTACACAAGATGTGGATGGTAAGAATGTACCAAAGGCCCATGTGTGCTGTAGCCACTGTTGGGAACATACTCTCATTCCTCCTTCAAGAAGGGGTACTTATGGGTAACCAAGAAAAGGAGGAATACTGTTAAATGGAAACAGCAGAATGCTGGGAGAGAAAACTACTGGGAAAGAATGATGACTTTAATAATTTAAAATAAAATCTTTGTATTGACTTATTTTAATTACTGTTTTGTTTTCCTTTATTATTTCTATCAAAGTTGGTTTGCTTAAGGTTACTTGACCAAGTTATTGGTCTATGATGATTGTAGAAGATTAGAAGATTCTTGTCCGTGATAAAATTAGCAGGTGATTGTCTCTCTTGAAATATTCCCCAAATGAGCAAATTACAATTCTATAGATACTAGGAGGCATGGTGGGGGGGAGGGAGAATCAAGTAGAAATCAGACATAGTTCTGTCATAAAAGGGATTCCTTAAGAGCTACAAAAGAAACATGTTTCAAGGACCCAGTTTCTAAGAGAATAATGAACACAAAATTTAATGCTCTTACTTGAGATTAATGTCTATCTAATTTAGGAAACACCCACAAGATCATAATTTTATGTAGCCTGACTTCCTGGCAACTCAATAAGACAGTAGTGTATTAATGCTCTTGGTATGTGCATATGCACATAGATATGCATGCATGTCCAAGATCTTCAAAAGTCCAGCCACCTTCCAAGCACTGATTTTATAAATGACTTTACAAATCCTGAAAGAAAAATTATCCACCAGCATTTTTAGAACCACTTCCAGCAGCATGTCTCCAGAGTCAAATAGAGCTGTCTTCATCATTTTTACGTATAGACTTCCTCAAACACTAAAAATAATGATAATCGCCTAATTATAAATTCACTGTTAATATAGCCTTCGAGCTGAGAACATTTCACTCCAGTAGTTAGTTTAGTCTGTGGTAAATTCTCACTGTTATTTAATGTCATTTATCACCTGCTGTTTTGTCTTACTGAGAACATCCTGCCTGCCCTGTGCTGTCTACAGTACATGGACCTTCTGTGACTTTAATGTACTCTGAACAAAGGCTCCAAAGTGCTGCTATCGGGAGGATTTTGGCAACTTGCCTCAGATATGTTCAAGCCATTTTACTGCCTGTCACTCAGTGCTGTACAAATTGAACTCAGAGGAGAGGTAAAAAGGGTCTATCAGGCACTTTTTTTTCTGGGAAAAATATGCTAATAAAGCGCCCTCAGCAGGAAGCAGTCCGTGTCTGAAAGAGTTTTGTCAACTCTGAATTAATTTTGTGTGTTAAGAAACACGGGGTGCTTCTAGAGCCAGTCTGTGGTAATTAATCCTTCCTGTTTCTGGAAGAACAGAACTGTAATAAATGCAGCCCAGATTTAACAGATGTGTGCACACAATGTCTGCTTTATGAGGAGTAAAACAAAATGATAGGTATGGAACAAAAAAAGAATGTTGATTTGAAAAAAAAATGAAAAAGAAAAGAAAAGAAACTGAAACAGTATGGAAAGCACAAAGCTTGGAATTCCCAGAGTTTATGCAAATACAGTCCTCCTTTAAATGTTCACAGACTACGTGGTTATGAAAACATCTGTCCATAGGATTGAATGCTACAAGGAGACTGAAAAAGACAGATGTTTCATATTCCTTAGAAATTTAAGAAAAAAAAAGGCATGTAGACATTGGGGATGGGATGGCGCTTGCTTTTGTAGGTGTGGTTGGTGTTTGATTCTTGTAATTAAATGGTGACTTAATACTGGAATAAATTTTTGATTATCTTACTTATATTTTCTTTTCAAGCACACTTCATTATGGAAGAGAGAGTCAAATGAATTCATATGTAAATACAAAAACAAGATCTGTAGTGTGATGATTTGCAAGCTTTTGCTCTGGGCAGAAGTGTTTGACTATCGAAGCAAGGCATGTAAATTATGCTACTAACTTAGACATTTGATATGTTCAGATACCAGTTTCACATTTAGGCGAATAGAGAGACAGGTCAACATGTAGTTCGTTAAAAAAACTCCCTCTTGGGTAAAGTGATTTCAGTTTCAAAGTAACAAAAGCAGCATAACCAATTTTATGGATTTCTCTTTTCGTCCCTTTTCTCTGTTTTAGTTATAACTTTTTTTTTATCTTACGAGACTCATTCCGAATGCATGCCTGGGAATCACTAGTTGCATGCAATCTGTAGTCACAGTGAGAACATCCGAATGTCCAGGCAGTAGCAGTCATTCTTGATAGATCACGCTTTAAACAGATGTTAGGACCCCGCTCTTGTTTGTGAAGAAGAGGGTATCTGAACCTACATGTAAAGATAAAATAAATAATTTTCAGGTCTGATGTGAAGACTCTGTGATATATCCATTTTTCACTACATTGCACATAGCCTGTCACAGAGAACACAGAATATACACACACACACACACACACACACACACACACACACACACACACACAGAAAGAGAGAGAGAGAGAGAGAGAGAGAGAGAGAGAGAGAGAGAGGATTTAACTGTTTCCAACAAAATGTATTTCTTGTTTCATACAAAACAGCAATCTTTTGATTCTTCAACATCATCTTCCAAAAAGTTGCCTCATAAAGTTCCACATCAGTTTTATAAGGGAACCTTGTACTGGAGAATTTCTCTCATCGTCGTGCATTTTGCTAATTTTTTCTTAGTTATGTGGGAAGCTTCTCCTTCACAGTTTCCACACTGCTTTGAGTATACATCAAATACAATCACTTAACTGTTATGTAAAGTTGTTGAAGTATTTCAGTGAAATGTAAAACTTAACTTCCGTGACTTAAATAAAATTGATTTTGAAGAAATCTAAATTGCTAAATAAAATATATTCAAAAAAAGTGAGGAATCAGCTTTGACATAATCTGAATATCTTGTTCACTCTCAAAGTTTTTTTTTAATTTAATCTATAACCATATTCAAAAAGTCTAACTCTTGCTTAGAAAAGTAATTGGTGAAATAGGTGTTATAATACCCTCATCTGGCTCTTTTTTTTGGATACCAGGAAGGCAGGAGTGCAGCAATGTACAGAGGAAAAACACACACATATTAAATGAAAATAAATCTTTGGAAACATAATGAATAAAATTAATGCTATCCTTGAATTACAAGGCTACTTTGTCTTGGTTGAATAAAACTAATAATCAATTATAGCACCCAGTATTGAATAACTAGGCAAAATATCAACCATATGCATGTCAAATGAAGCAGTATTTAGTCAGAAAGTAAAAATAAAATCTTACACTTTTTGAAAATGTGGGTGGTCTTGGAAGAAAGTATAGGTGAAACAATCCAGATACAGAAACATATTCCATATTCTCCTGTATAGACTCTAATAATAACAATGTCACAAATTCTAAGTAGCAAATATCAGAGTGGTTAAGTAGTCAATAGTAACCTTCAGAGGTATACAAGGTTTTCCCCCATTCATTCCCACCTCTTAGAACATGACAGCAGACATAAAAGACACTCTAAAAAAATCAGATCCAGAAGTAGAATTATGAAGATCCAAAAGCTTGCAAAACTCAGACACCAAAATTGTCATTGTTTTTGAGAATGTATAGAGCATTGCTGCTCACTGTAAGATATTTATTTCCTAAAATAGTCAAATATTTCTCACATACCAAAGTTACATACAACCTGATACAGTACGTCTGAAAAAAAAAAAAACTTGTTTAAGCACTCAACGTCACTGGTGATCATTATGACAAATCCTCTTTGATATTCTGTATAACAATTCCTCAAATGAAATCAAGTCTTCATTTATTTATAAAATCAGGCTAATTGGGAAAAAAATCATGGCATTTACAAAGTTTCAAGGCCTATTTGAGGACTTTTATTTTTGAATACTGAAAATCTTGATTCCAAGTCTACATTCACCATTCACTTTCAAAAATACCTAAAACTAAACACAGGCTAATTGTGCAGTTTGTTTTGACACAAGTGTTTCTGTGTTTTAGCCTACATTTGTTTGGTCGATTTAAACCGCCTACCTCTAGTCATCAGGTTTAGCTGAAGGACACCCCTGACCGTGCATCTTCATTACAGACTTTGTCTTGCCTTGATGCTGAGGCAGATGTGTCTAGAAAATAAAACATTTCCAAAATGGCTAATAGAAATCATTTTCTAAAGTGACACTTATGCTTATTCTCTCTTCAGACAGGAAGTGTTACTATGCCATCTTATCTCCTCCCAACCATGGTCCACTAATGCACCATCAGTATTGTGCAATTCCAGAACAGTCATGAAGTATGTTTAAAATGTATGTATCTTCACACTCCCCCCCACTAGATCTGGACCAGCATGGGCTACAGGAAAAAGATATATTTAGAAGTTTAAAAGATACCATATACACTTAGTAAGTTCTATGAGAGAATTCATTTGAAAAATTCTACAAAATTTGATTCCACTTAGCAAGGGATTTTCCATTCTAGCATGTGCTACTCACAGTATCTCAAGTCTATCTCTACCCAACTCTTCAGAATACATCTGTTTGTCAGGACAATTGAGCACCTTTGTGGTAGAGCATGCCTGGCAATTAAAGTTTATGACTGCAGCTGGTTCTTTACCTTGGCTTTTAACCTTAGGTTTGTGGAGAAAGCCATCCTTAAAACATCTGGGTGCCTTACTGAAACAATAGCATGGTTTCTGCGGTAATCTTGTATAATTCCTGGTGAATAGTAGGGTACATTTAAACAGTTCTAATGGAGCGAACAATACTGTTTTAAAGGGCTCTGATCATTACTTATCTTCTAGTTGATTATAGGAATCTTGTTGGAAGCATTCAAAGGATTTTTAATTTTGAGTCTCTTTATGTCTTCAACCTAGTGATGACACTAATATCCCCCATTGCCTGTGAAAGGAGGCAGAGTTTTGTCCTCAGACATTTTTGTTCCCCGTGTCATGTCTTTTGTGTCTGCAGATGGAGCTGATTAATTCTAAGGCCTTTACAACGTTAAGAAATAATTTAAATAACGAGACATGGTAAAGACAAGTAAGTGTTTCTGTTTAAGCAGGAAACTACCAAAAACACATACACAAACAGAAATATATTCAATTTTTATTGCTATTACTTGAAATGATGCTACAAATGATATTTATTAAACAACCACTGAGGCAAGATTCCTTCAACAGTTCTAGAATATATAAAGAGCTATAAAAACAGACTAGCCTCACTCTACCCTAGGGTCCAGCCCTCACACAACAAGATAATTGTTTGTGATGGGTGAAAAGTATCAAAGGAAAATACAGCACTTGTTTATTCTGTAATTGTTACCAAAAACATAATGAATCTCATTCAATGTCTTACATATGACAGTTTTGTTTAAACACAAAACTACATCTTGTAACATTTAGGCAGGTGTCTATAATTGAGACTTCTTTTGCTTAAACAGTGTGTCTCTTGTAGTATTTGTTTAATGACAATCATACCCTAGCTGTGTGTCTTAGCAGACTATTTGATCATCTGTGTTTAGCAGACAGTTGGGACTTTCTTGTGGGAATGCAAACTCACCCATTTTTGTCAGTAGCGTATCCTGTGGGAAGTCCAATGGCATGAAATGTAAGTAGAGCATCTCGTTGCTGGTCCAGTGTGGCATTCTAGATAGAACAATATTTGCCTGTGATCATTTTTGTTTTGTTTTGTTTTGTTTATCAACAGACCTAAACCAAGACTATCAAGTATTTATTTCTAAAACTTTCATCTACCAAGTTGTGAAAATCAGCATCAAAAGTTACAGGATATTTTAGAGATGAGATACACTGTGGTGGTGGTAGATTCGAACTGTAGATCAGTGCTACTTCTCACCTGGGCTTCCTCTAGCACATCACTCCTCACATTTATATTTACACGGTTCAGTGGTTTTCTAAGGATGCTTTGATTTCATGCTTACACTCCAAGGATTATGGCCACGTTCAGAGATTAGATAAAGCTTTTCAGAGATTTTTATTTCAAAAATTTCTATCGATGGCTTATATAATACACGAGAAATTCTATGTCAAATGGGTTTTCTTTATAGTCTTATTTTGTACTGGCTAATTGTTTTATTAATGAAATCTGAAATTATTTTTGTTATAGGCTAGAAAAATTATTAAGTTGGAACATAATCAAAACATTGAAATTATGAATAAAAGACTGGAGTGTGACCATTTAACATTATAAAAAGGTAATAAATAAAAAGGGCAGATTCTGAGAGAAATAGCATTAGGCTGAGAAGTTGGTAGTGGCTGAGACTTGTCTTTGAGTCTATATGTGTAGCCTGTTTAACGCTCTGCAGCAGCATAGATTTTAGAGATTGTTATGGTTACAGAAAGTAGAGCCCTATACCAGGGCTGTGAAATCCCTGCCTTACTTAACCAAGATCTCTACTCCATCCTTACGTTTACTCAAGTTGGACATGCTAAATAGATCATAAACCATAAAGGAGGGTTCTGTGTCTTCTGTCAAGTAATGTGACTAAAACTCAAGTCTCAAAGTCAGCATGTGAGGATTCAAAAACTACCAAGCTCAAACATATTCATAATAAACATGCATGTATTAAGAATCTATGTAAAGGATGTAGATCTCTCCTGAGAGATACAGCCAGAATACAGCAAATACATAGGCGAATGCCAGCAGCAAACCACTGAACTGAGAATGGGACCCCCATTGAAAGAATCAGAGAAAGAACTGGAAGAGCTGGAAGGGGCTTGAGACCCCATATGAACAACAATGTCAACCAACCAGAGCTTCCAGGGACTAAGCCACTACCCAAAGACTATACATGGACTGACCCTGGGCTCCAACCTCATAGGTAGCAATGAATAGCCTAGTAAGAGCACCAGTGGAAGGGGAAGCCCTGGGTCCTGCCAAGACTGAACCTCCAGTGAATGTTATTGTTGGGGGAGAGGGTGGTAATGGGGGGAGGATGGGGAGGTGAACACCTATACAGAAGGGGAGGGGGAGGGACTACGGGGATTTTGGCCCAGAAACTGGGAAGGGGAATAACAATCGAAATGTAAATAAGAAATACTCAAGTTAATAAAGATGGGGAAAAAAGAATCTATGTAAAAAGAGGCCATGAATTTGAAAGACAACAAGAAGGAATAAAAGGGAAGGAAGGGGGTAATATATTAAGTTTATAGTTGAGTTTACTTTGATGTAGGTATGCTTCAAATTCCTTACTACTTACTTTCTGTACTATTTATTGAAAAAATGTAATTTTTTTCCTTCCCCTAATTGCCTTTTATAGACTCCC
This sequence comes from Rattus norvegicus, assembly GCF_021556685.1. NCBI lineage: Eukaryota > Metazoa > Chordata > Mammalia > Rodentia > Muridae > Rattus > Rattus norvegicus. Next base: position 90,158,985 of record NC_141549.1, read on the forward strand.
ATAATAAGTGCCTTCTAGTTCCTTTCCTTCCACAATTCTCCAATTTGAAGGCGATTTCCAACGATTCAATGCTAGGATTGATATATGAAAGAGCATGTCTATCACTTGCTTGTCTTGGTCTGGCTTATCTAATTTCAGAATGATCAGTTTTATGTCAATGTCTTTTCCCAAACATTTCAATTTCTTTTCAGTGGCTATAACTATATACACAAACAGAAACAAGATGAAGTAAGCCAAAATTCTAATATGTATCAGGTGATAGACATAGAGTGGGATTTTATGTCCTATCTTTAATGAGGTGCTTTTTGGTATTGTTTCTGTTGTTGCTTTTGGGGGGGTTGATGTTTGCTAGGAGAGTTAGAGCTATTTTCTTCTTGGATGTGACCCTGGTAGGCTGCCAGTGTGCCAGTTCATGGCTCTATAGATGTGCACGTACTCTCTGCCCAAGAGGACTCAGTGAACTAAGAATCGAATGTGTGAAATTGGAAAATGGATTTGGTAAGGAGGTACATTAAAGTAATTAAACAGTGTGGATATGAGTCATTTTGCCCAAACAGTGCATATATATATATATATATATATATATATATATATATATATATATTATATATGAAACTCTCAAACAATAAAAGAGAACAAATATTCTGTATCTACATAACATTAAAAAAAATCACACAGCCTTACATAAGGTGGCTGAGATTTTTCTCTAAGTGTTGAACAATTTCTTTCAAAGTATCACTATTCTTTTTTACTGACAAGCTCCTCAAGCTGACTCTTGAAAATAGGAAGGATGACCTAAAAATACCTCTTAACACTTACAAGGCTTTCAGAGGTCATGTGCCTATTGATCAATAATGACCTCAGGAAATTGGTGAGTATTTTTATCCTGTGGTAAAAGAAAATAACAAACCAAAACAAATCCTAAAGATGATCTTGTTATTTTTCATTTGGATATTTGTGCATGCATGCGCGTGTGTTAGAAGATCAGTAACATGCATGAAAAGAGTTTGCTTGAACTTGTATGAAACAAATATGTTTTTTCTTGTATTTATATTAAAATAGAAAATTGGTGAGAAGTTTTATCTATGGTAACAAACATCTCAAAAAATATGAAATAACAAACCAGCAAGAAGGTTGTTTTTTGTATTATGTGTGGTTTGGTGGAGGAACTGCCTAGAGTAGACCCCTCTCCTAGGTTTTCTATTGTGCAGATTAATGATTTTTCAAATTTATAATGAGTGATAGAAATTTATTGAGTCTGGCTATTTTAATGATTTCTTTTTTCCCATCTTTATTAACTTGAGTATTTCTTATTTGCATTTCGATTGTTATTCCCCGTCCTGGTTTCCAGGCCAACATCCCCCTAACCCCTCCCCCTCCCCTTCTATACAGGTGTTCCCCTCCCTATCCTACCCCCATTACCACCCTCTCAATGATTTCAAACTGTCCAAAATTCTGGAATTTTCAAAATCCATTACTTATTAACATATTCTTTAGTTTTTGTAAACATTCCAGGACGATGCTAGCTAAGTATTATCCTCTCACCAAAGTAAATTAGGTTGAGTAGTTGCTTAGAGTTTGGCAATGAATGAATACCAACTTAAATTTAAATTTTTACTCTGAAAATATTATCATGACCAAGACTGAGCACAAGAGAAGTGTCCCTTAGATAAGTTAAAGGATTCTAAGTACCCCTATCAATGTATTTATAAGCTGATTACAGATCCATCTGCTACCAGAAGATACAGACAAAGCCAGGGAAATCACAACTGATGTGTATGCGTGTGTGTGTGTGTGTGTGTGTGTGTGTGTGTACGTGTGCACATACATGTATGTGTGGATGCATTCATATATGTTTGTGTATCAGACTTGTCTTCTAAATCACTGTTCACTACCTTAAACGATTATGTTTTTAACCATGTTAGGACCCAAACACCACTAACGTAGAACTACAAAAGTTAGGTATTCCAATAATAGACCCATCATCTTATTTCTATAAATATTTAGAGATTTACATTTTTTCTCATTTTGAAGTTAATTATTGTTTACTTATTTTATTTTCTTAAGGCACACAGTAATGATGCAAATAAAATAAACTACATTTAGTGTTATGTAGTGTTGATTGACCACGGATATGAGAATCTTTTTCATCCATTTTAAAAAAATTATAAAAATAAAAAAATCACTTACAAATGAATTTGGTCCAGAGAAATGCACCATCAGCTTTGAAGCTTTCACCCCCTGCCCACTAAATGTTTCAGTGTATATGAACATACAGCCCTGATTTGATCTCTGCTATAGCATTACTTTTCCTCTGCTGTATACAACCTCAGTGTAGAACTCTTTCTCTGCTGTTCCTTGTATCTCTCTTCCATATCTGACTCATACAGATATGTGGTGGGCTCCTCTTCAAATAGTTTTTCAACTACTACACTTCTCTTTTGTACCATTTAGGACAAATGCAATTTCAGGAATGTCTGGCAGGTAAGGCAGTATCCGTTTCTGAACTATAGTTTATTCTTCATGAGAACAGAAAAAAATGTTCTTAACTCCAAATTGATTTTATGGACAGAGTCTGTGTGATTTACTATGCATTTGTTGACAAAATTTATGAGTGACTAATGTTATCTTTATGAATTTCTCCTTCCTGCCTGAATATGTTGTGCTATTTTTAAGTTACCCGCTTGATTTGTGAGCAAGTGATTTTGAAGAGGGTGAAAGCTGTCCTTGATAGTGTACTTTAAGACCATCAATTTTCAACAGAGAGAACGATTACTTCCCTAAATAGTCATAATTATATATAGAAAAATACTGGCCAAAGTATTTACTCTATAAACATTTAAGCACACCCCCACATACATGCACATGCACATGCACACACACATAATAGAATAGTTTAAATGATTTATGCATGGAGCAAAAGAACAATAATTAAGGATTTATGTTTTTACTCTATGAGCACATCATTCCTGCTACATGACAATATCTAGAATCATCTAGGAGACACACATCTAGAGAGTTTCAAGAAATATTTGATTAAAAATAGTCAAGAGCTTCTAAATGCAGGCAGCACCATTACATGGGTTGGGTTCTCAAATTGAATAAAAAAGGAAAAAGAAGAAATTGAGCTGAATAGCAATATTAATTTTTCTCTTTCCTGTGGGTGTGATAAAGATGCATTGTGATCAGATTTTTTACGTATCTGATGCCATGCCATACCACCATGATAGAATAAACCATCTCTACCTGAAAGCCCTAATAAATCTATCTTCTTCCTTTCTTTCTTTCTTTCTTTCTTTCTTTCTTTCTTTCTTTCTTTCTTTCTTCCTTTCTTTCTTTCTTCCTTTCTTTCTTTCTTTCTTTCTTTCTGTCTGTCTTTCTGTCTTTCTGTCTTTCTGTCTTTCTGTCTTTCTGTCTTTCTGTCTTTCTTTAAGTTCTTTTTGTAGGATATATTGTCCAATATACCCTCTTAATTGAGAATATTTTATCTTTGTTTTTACAATTCAAAATATTTCATAATGATGTTAAAGGGATATGACTGTTTCCAATTAAATTTTCTTGATTAGATGATAGTCAGGGGTTTCTCGAAAGCTCTGGTTTGTGGAACACAGGTTGAACAGACTGCAAACATACTTCAAAAGTATACTTCCTCTTCCCTGGAACCTTTGAGGAAGGTAAACCTGATAATAGCCTCATTTATTATTTTATTTAGGTATTCAAAACTTGTTGGGGACTAAAAGTCTTCTATTAAAGCTTAACCATTATGCTTGCAATGACTGTTGTTTTTAAGGTGGTTCTTAATCATGTCTCTTACTTCATAGGGCTTATTGCAACAGCACTGTCCCATTGGGTTTCTCTTTGCTGTAAGGAAATGAAGCGGGGTTGGGGCATCATCAGCTAGCTATTAATCTGAAACAACCCAATTACAAGGCTCTTTGTCTACTTGTATTATATTAGAAAGTTCTAGTTTCATCTCTGCTGCTGTGATAAAATATTATGTAATCAATTTAAGTGGGGAGAAGTTTTATTTGGTTACAACCTCTTTGCCAGAGTCCCTAACTGAGGGAAGTCACAGCGGTAATTCAAAAAGGAACTTGAAGCAGAAACTCTGGTCAAACGCAGATTTCTGGTTTGTTCACCAACACATATTTAAGTAACTTTTTTTATCAAGTCAGAACCACAATCCTAGCAATAACTTTTCCCAAATCGTTCTATGCCCCTCCACCATCAAGGCACTTTCCTCAGCTGAGATTTCTCCCCTCAGATAACTCCCAGCTGTGTTATGTTGACTCCTAAGCTAGCCAGGATATCAGAGACCTGCATGGTTTACATCTTACAGTTCAGTCACACTTCAATACATTTTTTAAGCCAAGTGGTTGCAAACAAGCTTGTGCCACTTCTTCCTTTTGAAAAATTTGTGTTTAACTTAACTTTTAATAGATTTAAGAGATGTCTTAGCCCTACCTGCCTAGGACAAAATGCGACACTGCTAGAAAAAGTAGTGATGCCTGAGACAGGTTTTCAATGGACACATATAGGTTAGTATGAATTTGCAGATAACCCTAGAGTGGTTATGTTTGTTTTATTCATTTTTAAATAAACAGCTTGTACATGTAGTGACTTGTCACTCTCTCTTTACTTTAGACAGTAGGATATACTAGGAATGCTCTTTCATGGTGATAGATAAAGGCTCAGAACAACATGGAAACATGACATTTATAACATTCACCTGTAAATAGAAAAGACAATTATGAAGAACTTTATGATTATAAAAAAGTTTACAATGGATCTTTTTGTTCCGGCTTTAAGATAAAATGTAGGACTTAAGAGTGTGACATAAATGTATGAACCCTATCAGGCACAGATACTTAAAATTTTTATAGTATATCTAAACAGTTTAAAGAGTATGAACTTCAAGAAAATAGGTTATGGGGATTACAAAAGTACATTGTGCCATTGATAAAAGATATTAAGTATAGCCAGTGTGAGGGTTTGGTTGTGAAACATATAGCGAATCTGATATTTAAATACTGGACCTCTAGCTGTTGTTAACTGAGGACATGGTAAAATATTTACCATTGGAGAAAGTAAGGAAGGGAGAACTTCTATCTTATATCTGGGAACTTTTATCTTTATCTACAAGTAGGAGGCAGAGGATGCTAACTGGGAATGGCATGAGCATTTAGAAGCCTGACACAGCTCCTCAGTCTTTCCTAAACAATTCTGTCAACTTGGGAATAAGTATTCAAATATTAGAGTGGAGAACAGTCATTGTCAACCTTCCTAAGGCTTGGCCACTTTAATACAGTTCCTTATGTTGTGTTAATTCACAACCATAAAATTATTTTCATTGCTACTTCATAACTGTAGTTTTGCTACTATTACGAATCATAATATAAGTATCTGTAAATATTCCATCAGTCTTTGGTGACCCATATAAAAGGATCATTGGACCCCCAAGGAGATCGAGATCCCAAAGTTGAGAAACACTTGATGGGGGGGGTGGATTCTCATGTAAACTACCAGAGTTCAATTCTCAAGGAGTGTCTTTCTTCCTCAGTTAAACCACTTGTAAATATCTTCGGAGACACACCCAAAAAAGTTTGTTTCCTAGAGTGACAAATCCATTCGAGCTGATAGTATTCCAGTCACTAGATAATGTAATTCAATATTTCAGCATTTGCTAAGTTAATTTAGCTTTGCTATTTTTATGAACACTTTACAAAGGCCTTAAACTAGGTCTTCCAGAGTGTAATGCATTTTTATGTTTCAGATAATTATAAAACATTTCAAGGGTAGGAATGATTAATTCACTCAAGATAAACATTAACTAACGTTGTCTCTTACAACATTAAATTATAGCTCATCATGTTTACATTTATTTTTGAAGAATAATTCATATTCTGACCTAATCATTTTTTTTATTAACTTGAGTATTTCTTATATACATTTCAAGTGTTATTCCCTTTCCCGGTTTCCGGGCAAACATCCCCCTCCCCCCTCCCCTTCCTTATGGGTGTTCCCCTCCCAACCCTCCCCCCATTGCCGCCCTCCCCCCATAGTCTAGTTCATTGGGGGTTCAGTCTTAGCAGGACCCAGGGCTTCCCCTTCCACTGGTGCTCTTACTAGGATATTCATTGCTACCCATGGGGTCAGAGTCCAGGGTCAGTCCATGTATAGTATTTAGGTAGTGGCTTAGTCCCTGGAAGCTCTGGTTGCTTGGCATTGTTGTACTTTTGGGGTCTCGAGCCCCTTCAAGCTCTTCCAGTTCTTTCTCTGATTCCTTCAACGGGGGACCTATTCTCTGACCTAATCATTTTTATCATTTAAAATATAATGTTTTAGTAGGAATACATAATATAACTATATTTTCTGTCTTATACATGCTTTGTTTTTGCCATAGCATTTTAGCTAATGAAAGTAATGTATATATATAAAAATAACTATTTTGCTGTAATTCAGTTTTCTTCTTCTGTTTTCAAAAGGTCTACCTTTCAAAGTATTTATGGAAAAGAAAGTTATTATTTAAAAATCAGTATTATAAAAATGTTTTGGCTGTTTAATAAAAATGAAGTTTGATTTATAACTGATTTTCATTAAATTTGTTGTTATTCTGGTGTGTACTTGAAGTGTATATGTGTGTGTGCCTGTGTGTTTGTGTGTGTTGGTGTGTGGTTAGAGTTCACTTGTCTTGTGTCTTTTTTGGGTGTTATTCCTCAAGTTCAATCTATTTTGTGATTTGGAATAGTCTTTCATTTGGTTGGAATCTCACATATCAGGCTTCGTGAACATTCCAGAAAGCTGGATGGATCCATCTGTCTTTGCCTCCCCAGGACTGGGCTTGTATTAAATTTATAAGTCCAGATTACTAAGATATAATTTGGGGTCAAGATCTGGACCTGGTACTTGTTCTGCAAGCACTTTACTAACTGATCTACCATCCTAGTTTCCTGACATCCTCTTTTGTGTGTTTGAGAACTATTAAAGTGTATTTTTTTCTAATATCATTCTTAAGTTCTATGTGATAAAAGTTACATTAAAAACATCTTAATGCATATTGAATAGTATTTTGTAGAAAACTATATATTTGCTCATTTTAGAATTCACTTGAAGTACTCCAATATCAACATCTTTTATTTGCCTTCAAGTACTTACTCTCATGGAAATAATTCTTATTGCAAATATTAATTGCTATATAGTGTATCATGAATACAAAAATGCAAACAAGTTTCCATAGTACATTGCTCTCTCACACAGAATATAATTGCTGTCTTTACCAGCATAAACTTTCTATATACAAATGCTTCCTGAATAGTTATCTCTAGTTCAGAATTCGGTTCTGAAAATTTAGTTATAATTTCTTAGCTGTCTGTGGGAAGCTTTGGAGGAATATCCATTCCTATGATCTAAAATCAAAACCCTTAATTTTTTTTCATTCACCTTTCTCTATATGCCATGTTTCTATAGATGACATTTATAGGCTTTGATATTTCTCTCATTCCCTTAATTTGACAGAAATGTAGGACTTGTTGACTTTTCCTTCTCTTTACCCTGTATTGCAACAATTCCTTTTCCTCTAGCTCCTTGGTTTCCCCTTTCCTTTCCTTTCCTTTCCTTTCCTTTCCTTTCCTTTCCTTTCCTTTCCTTTCCTTTCCTTTCCTTTCCTTTCCTTTCCTTCCCTTCCCTTCCCTTCCTTTCCCTTCCCTTCCCTTTCCTCCCCTCCCTTATGCTCCCCTCCCCTCCCCCTCTCATATTTCTTTCTTCACTCAATCTAGTCCCATCTCCAAGCCCCCATCCCCTCCCCTCTTCTCCTCTGAGAAAGCAAAGGCCCTCCCAGGGTATTCTCCATCTTTACTGTACTGGCTGGTTTTGTTTGTCAACTTAAATCAAGCTGGAGTTATTACAGAGAAAGGAACCTCCCTTGATGTAATGCTCCTGTGAGATCCAGCTGTAAGGTCTTTTTTCAATTAGTGATCAACTGTGAGGGCCCAGCCCACTTTGGGTGGTGCCATCCCTGGGTTGGTACTCCTGGGTTCTATAAGAGAGCAAGCTGAGCAAGTCAGGGGAGGCAGTCCAGTAAATAGCACCCATCCATGGCCTCTCTATCAGCTCCTCTCTCCAGGTTCCTGTCCTGTGTGAATTCCTTTTCTGACTCCCTTTGGTGATGATGAATAGCAATATGGAAGTGGAAGCTAACTAAACCCTTTCCTCCTCAACTTGCTTGTTGATGTTTTGTGCAGGAATAGAAGCCCTGACTAAGACACTGGCACATCAAGTTTCTGCAGGACTAGGCACTACTCTCTCTGAAGCCAGAGAATACAGCCACTGATAAGCAACAGCTTTAGGGTTAGTTACTCTCTCCTTGTTCATGACCTACATATGTGCAGGGATTTGAGGGTAAGTCTAGCTCATGCATGCTCTTTGGTTGGTAGTTTAGCCTCTGAGAGCCCCACAAGGGTTCAGGTCAGTTGACTCTGTTGGTCTTTCTGTGGAATTCCCATTATTTTGGGGGCCCTCAGTCCTTCCCTCAACTCTTCCATAAGAGTCCCCAGGTGCCATCTAATGTTTGGCTGTGAGTTTCTGAATTTTTTCTGCTTTGGGTGCGAGATGGAGCCTCTCAGTGGACAGTTAAAGTAAGGCCTGAGCAAGGATGATTGAATCTCACTTAGAAGGGGGGATAAAATAGTTTTAGGAGGCAAATAGAAGGAAAGAATTGGATGAGAGAGGGAATAGGGGGGAATAGGGGAATGTTTTAGTATTAGGTGTGGAGAGAAACAGGGGAGATGTCCAGATATCCAGGAGAATGAATGGAATCTACAGCTGGTTGGGGTTGGGGTTTGAGGGACATCTGAAGCAGGTGCCAGAGAACTGGAATGGGGAAGCTACCAGGAATCAATGGGAGTGACTTTAGCTGAGTCTTACAGCAGAGAGAATATACAACTTGAAGAGAACACCTCCTGTAGGCAGGAACCTCAGTGGAACAAACCCACCCACAAAAGCTTTGACCCAAAATTTATCCTGTCTACAAGAAATGCAGGAATGAGGGATGGAGCAGAAACTGAGGAAATGGCCAAACAATAACCAGCCCAACAAGAGACTCATGCCATGAGCAAACACCAATCCCTGAGATTATTAATGAGTTTTATTTTCAAATCTTGACTTTGTATACAAATTGGGGACCATCTACAATATTGATCAAGAGTCCTATTTATTCAGCTTTCAGTGATTTTCACTACACTGAAGAATAAGACAAACTAGATAGGCTTCCATGTTCTAGATACAAGAGAAACCACTTCTCTAGGTCACTACACAGCTATGTCGACCACACTCTTCTTTCCCATTCATCTGTCATTCTGTAATCTATTTTGGATATTTTTTTCTAGTCCCTCTAGGACCTGAGGTCTTTTTGTAATTGTGGTCTTTATCGTTGAAAGTGAGGTTGTATTAATCTTCTTGAAAGGCTTCCTTTGACATTCAAGTTAAAGCAGATTGAGCTCTACTATTTCATCACTAAACTTCATACAGTATCTTATTGTGTGTGCCTATCTGTGTCTAGTAATGCAAACAAGGGCTATACACCTATGGTTTTCTGGTTTTCTCCCTTTAGATAATACCATCAGTCATTATGGTAATATAAAATCTCAAATAGAGAACACATGAAATTATATTTTTAAGTAGTTCTGTCTACACGTATACTTGATATTGAGCTTTATATATTATCAAAGTTACCTTTTTGTGATAAAGAATATATTACCACACACATACTCTGTATTCTTGGTCTTCTAACTCTTCTGCAGCCATAATGTACAAAAGAGTAATCCCTTGACTTCCTCTCTTTTTTCCAGCACAGCTGTATATACAGGCTGTGAATGCTCATAACAAGGACAAGTCAGAAAAAAGGAAGAGAGAGCTCTGTCCCCTGGGAATTGGACACAATCTAGGATACAATGATCATCTGTGTACAGTTTTAGGAAAAGATTAAGCCATGTAAAAATTGATCCATTCCTTAGGATAATTTCCTTAGGATAATTTGGCCAATAAAACTTAAACAGTGGTGAGTATGTTGGTCCAAAATCCAAACAGCGCTGTAACTGGGGTTGAGTTTTCCAGTGCACATGTGTATTTTAATCTGCCAAAACAACAACATTAATATATAATGTCTTCCTCATCTTAATTATTTTACTTATCATTTACTTATCATTATCTTTTGGGGGTGTGTGTGTATGTGTGTGTGTGTGTGTGTGTGTGTGTGTGTGTGTGTGTGTGTGTTATACACACATCTTGAAATAAGATGTCTCACTGAATCTAGAACTATTCAGGAGGCCTGGTCAAAAAGGTATCCCTGTCTCAGTCTCTCCCACACTCCTCAGCCTCAAGGCTAGAGGTATAAGAGCATACAGCTTTCTGCAGCTTTCTCATAGGTGCAGGGAATTGAAAGTAGGTCCTCATGTTTGCAAAGCAAGGGTCAGTACACACTGAGCCATTTCCCCAGCCTAATAATATAGGTTGGTTGTGAACAGTTACTTCTGAAACCTCCCTATTGCATAATTGTTTCCTGTCACAGCTACAGGCTTCTGAATTCACAGATAAGTGTACAATTAGTGTACAGTGTTTTGAAAGTTGACATGTTTTATTTATCTAAATAACACTGAATAGTCTTGTATATAAATAATATACATAGAATAAGAATTGTTGGTAGGATGCTGTTAAAGCCTAGGAGAATGGGTTTGATTAGCTTCAATAATTTTGTGTGGCCATTTGAACTTTACGTATGTTTAAATCCAAATGTGGTGATGCAGACAGAAGACCACAAGGGGCCACATTTGGGTTTGCAAGATGAAAGTCTATCTTACACATGAAATATTTTTATTAGATTAGTTGCACTAAAATGAACATGTGTGGATTGGGAGATGACTCAATAAACCACAGAGATTGCTGTATAGGCATGAGGATCTAAGTGCAGATCCTTAGGATGCACATAAAAAAAGAAGGAGGAGGAGGAGGAGGAAGAGAGGAGAAAAAGGAGAAGAAGAAGAAGAAGGAGGAGGAGAAGATGAAGATGAAGATGAAGATGAAGAAGAAGAAGAAGAGGAGGAGGAGGAAGAGGAGGAGGAGGAGGAGGAGGAAAAGTCTTGAGTATACCTGTAATGCTTCAGGGCAAAGACAAGGGTATGGGAGGTGCTTTCTGACTGTCTATGTACCACCCATTTCATATAAAACACTGTCTCAAGGAATAAAATAGAAAGGAATAGAGAAGTTAAATGGTGTTCTCTAGCATTCATCGATCTGTGCAGGTAGCACACCACACATACATATTTATGCAGAACCTACAAAATGCATATTCACATTCAGGGAAATATCACAATAAACATACACACACACACAACCCATAAAAATTAATATGTTGCTTTCCTTTTTATTTTATTATTTTATTTTGAAGCAAAGGTACAATTTATGCAATGAAATAGTTTCTCTGTGATGTGACTTAATAACTGTTTAATTTCTACCTTTTGTTAATATTAACATTGACTTGCAGTTGTGCATGGCCTGTGCTTGAGACAATGAAAGAAACACAATTATTAATTTGCATATTTTAAAATAGTTTTGTATTTCAGAGATGATGATTAAAATTTAATCTTTCAAATAAAATAAGCATATAATATTGAACAAATAATTAGCCAGTAGCTAATAAGTGGATTTTAATAAAATGAATATGCTAATTTAGTTAGAGATGTAGCTCATAATACCCTGGCCACCCAGAGGGGCTTAGGGCAAGTGAGAAGAACTGAAGGAAAGGAAATAATTATCAGCAACGATAGACCCCCTCCAGGGAACAGCTTCATACTCTGCTCCCCAAGCTCATATGAGTGACTCTGGTTAAACCCAATGGGTTTCAAAACAAAAAGTCCTGAAATTGGGTGGAAAGAAAGTTGCTGATGGAGGTGATAGGAAGCTTGGGTTCATTTGGGCAGGAGGAGGTGAAGGGAGAGAAGAGGGATGGGAGTGATAAGAATGTATTATCGGCATTATGAAATTGTCAGAGAATTAACTAATGAAAATTAATAATTGTAATTTTTACTGGTGCAATTATATCCTCTATACACAACCTTGCAAAAGAAAAACAACATCCTCTTCACTCCATTATTTTTCCTCATTATTTGGTTGTATAGATGAGTTCCCAGTGGCTAGTTTAGCTGTTTGTTCTGGGGTGGGGTATTTTAAAGAGCTAACAGAGCAGAGGGTCACCTATGGTGCATGCATCATTAGTGTGGGTACATTATAAGCGAATGGAGCACATCAGCAAGGTCTTGCATGGATCCTTACAGACTTTCAGGAACACTTACTTCTCCAGTCCCTAGTATAGCTCCCGAGAGCTGCATAGTTAGTCATGGTCATTTTGTAGCTGAAATGGTGGTATCATTTCAGAGAATGAAATCTCCACCTTCCTATTTTGTATGAACAAAAGTCAAGGATAACTGATAAGACTCAGAGCCTGCCCCACATGTGGCCCATACATATACAGCCATCCAATTAGACAAGATGGATGAAGCAAAGAAGTGCAGGCCGACAGGAGCCGGATGTAGATCGCTCCTGAGAGACATAGCCAGAATACAGCAAATACAGAGGCAAATGCCAGCAGCAAACCACTGAACTGAGAATAGGACCCCCTTTGAAGGAATCAGAGAAAGAACTGGAAGAGCTTGAAGGGGCCCGAGACCCCATATGTACAACAATGCCAACCAACCAGAGCTTCCAGGGACTAAGCCACTACCCAAACACTATACATGGACTGACCCTGGACTCTGACCTCATAGGTAGCAAGGAATATCCTAGTAAGAGCACCAGTGGAAGGGGAAGCCCTGGGTCCTGCTAAGACTGAACCCCCAGTGAACTAGATTGTTGGGGGGAGGGCGGCAATGGGGGGAGGATGGGGAGGGGAACACCCATAAGGAAGGGGAGGGAGAGGAATTTGGGGGATGTTTGCCCGGAAACCGGGAAAGGGAATAACACTCGAAATGTATATAAGAAATACTCAAGTTAATAAAAAAAAAAAAGACTCAATATAGGCTCCGGGATTCAGTGAAAATAACATCTGTTTAGCTTGTCCCCTAAATGCTGAACATTAAGACATGAGCAAGCTTTGAAAAGAGCCACCGAGAGTTTAGGATGGATAAGTCACCCAAGTTCAGCTTTCCCACCCAGATCTATGCATCTATTGATAATAGATAAGACACATGGAGAGCTCAGGAACTCAGAGCGGCAGCTGTAGATGTGAAAGAAGAAAGGTTCCTGAGTTGGAAATTTTTGTAAATTTCACAGAAAGTTATAAAATAAACCAAAGGACTGTTGAGCATTCATTCTTGCTTCATGACTACATGAGCCTGTTGTTTTTGAGACAGAGCTGCTGCTTACCCTTACTAACCCTGGCGTTATGACATTTCTGAACCTGGTTTCAAAATCAGCCTCTCTGCCTCAGCCTTCAAAGTGCTAGTATTTCAGACTTGGAACACTAAACTCACACTCTCTTCTCCTGTACCTTAAAGCACTCATCAAATTTTCTCAAAGCTGATAAAGTATGAACCTTAATAAAACCCAAATTAAAACCTCCTTCTGTAAAAGTCTTCTAAGGGAAGGCACAAAATTTGCAGAAGAGCCTCACATGTCACCTTTATCATGAAAGTGATTCCAAGTGTTTTAAGTTAGAGGCCAGGAATTTATCTCAGTAGTAGAACCCTGAGCAAGATCCTAGGATTTGTCCATAACAGTGGTAAAAATAAAATCATAAAAATTGGTATTCAGTACTATCGCTTCTCTGTCTAGATGGTGATTTCCTCAAGGTTAAAGATCCTATCTTTTGTATCATTGTGTGCCCACACTACTTAAAGAACATCTGTACACAGCCACTTCATCATTTATTTACAAAGATAAATGCATGCCACCTCTGAATAACACGCCATAATGGGCCTGGGGATCAATACATGTCCATCTAATCGAATTGAATTTTGTTAGCAAGATACAGAAATGCATCATCATGTGAAGAATACATCTGACTAGATTGCACAAAGACCGCTCTGTGCTTCACCTGGACCCTAGTCATTCAAGAATATTCGCTGTTACTATGGAAGAGACAAGAGTCAAATGCAAGCTAAGAGGAGAATGCCTTAGTTCAGGAGGATAAGCTAAAAATATTTGTCCATCAGGGGCTGCAGAAACAAAGATTATCAAACTATTCCATTGTATATAAAAGTGGTGTCTAATCTCTTATCATCCATTATTTAATATCAATGCAACAACTACAACTCAACAAAACCACAGTCGCCTGTTCATTAGTTACGGTTTTTATTTTCATCCCAAGACTACCTGTTTCCCTGATTGAGCACAGCAATAAATGGAGTGGTTTTCCAATGCTAGGATTAGTAACACATTCATTTTCGGTCCATTAGGGTGATGAATGCCTTGTAGGTAGACGACAAGGAAATCCCTGGATTGCTGCCTGATCTTCTTGCATTGCTGGGGATTCCAGTTAGCCCCCTGCCACAACCCTCCACAGGTAGCTTGGCTGCCTTCGTCTGTAAATGTTTCACGTGGATAACTCCACAGCAAGCATTGATACCGGAACTGTGAAGAGCTATGATGTTTACGTTGGTACTAGCTGGCTGAAGATCCAAACTGGGTTGTTGTTTTTATTATTGGAAAAATGAAATTTGAATTCAACATTCCTGAAAAGTATGAGGCAAGAAGTAGAACTTCTGAGCGCTTCCAATGTTTATAAAAAAAATTTTAATGTAAACTTAAAATAAATGAGTATATCTCATGTAAAATTAAAATATTCCTGAGAATAAAATATTTGAAGTACAAATTAATTGGAGGTTTCTACCCCACCTTTGATCATTCAGTTCCCAAATAATAGACACAAAATCTTTATATTTATTGTAAGCCTTATAGCACCATAGGAGAGCAGATACCAACCTTCTAAACTAGTTTATCTACTTCTCTGTCAATAACTTTGTGGTATAAGTTGCCACGTTCTACCTGGGCTGCTCTTACTCTAACTGGAAGAAGCCATGGCCATGTTCTCATGATGCACCTACCCTGTGGCATCGTCTTCTTTCTTCTCCTTTCTTCTATTCTCCTCACAATTTCTGCTTCATATTCCAAGCCTGGCAACTAAAGCCTAACCTACTTTTCTTCTGCCCAGCTATAGGGTATAGGCATGTATATTTAACCAACAGATTTAAATTAAGGGGCAAGGCTATATATTATCGCCTGGTGTATGTGGTTTGCTCCTCCCTGAAGATCTCCTCCTCACTGGGGAAAACTGCATCTTTGGACAGTATTTATCATTGCAATACTTAGCAACAGACCAAACCTCAACACTCCTATGTTGGCAAAATTTTTAATGTAATTTATCAACTTATGACTCAAAACAAATACAGAGTTGACATGCTGAACTAAAAATTATTGTACTTTGTGTACACAAACATGTCTTCTTCATCTAAATCTAAGACTCTTGACTTCCAGATATTTTCAGGCTGCAAGTAATTTACAGAGTGGAATGAATTTGTGCTGATATAAAACACACATTAAGTTTTTGTCACTAGAAAGCGTTTGATAAATGAAGCAGTTGAGCATATCACACAGCATTGACCTTTTCATGTACTGAAAAACCTAAGGACATATAGAACTCTCAGTTGTTACCTCTATGTATTTGTCTGAAGATTAACTTACTGTGGTTACGCATGCCTTTCTTCGAAGAAAATGAAGATATATATCTCCTTTATTACATCAATATAATGCTGTATTAACATAAACCAAAGAAGACACTTGTGTCTGCTAGAGCTTACGAAACTAAACCTCACCAAGGTCTATCCGTTTGCCAAGTCAAATGGCGAGGAAGAGAATGGATAGAACATCTTTACTTAGAGCTTTCTTTGTTGAGGAAGAGAATGGATAGAACATCTTTACTTAGACCTTTCTTTGGAAACTCCTTTACAGCTCATTGGAACATTGTGCTGGGCAATCCGAAATCCTCCTCTCCATGTCTTCAGAACAGTGTCATTTCCCAAACAACATTCAGCCTAATTTTCCAATCAGCTTGGCGAAACTGAATAAATCTTCCCACTGGGCACCTCAGGATAGTTGTTGTGAATGCAGTATATGTGTAGACAGGCACCTTCTGGAATTTTCTGTGATAGGCTACTGTTCAGTTTTGAGAGGCTACAGAACCAGGGGCAGAGCTGACAGACACGACACCATTTCTCTTACCAATAAACCACAGGAGTTCTCTAGAAATTCATAAAACTTACACATACCTTTTTCCTTAGAGGGAGGGTATTTTATGTTATCTGTAGTTCTCTAAAAGTTAGTTCTTTATACGTATAACTATTTTACTTTCTTGTGTGCTTTTTACTACAAAAATATCTGGTGCCAGTGGAAACCAGAAAATATGTCAGATCTTGTACTGGAGTTATTTTAAATTATTGTGAGATGCCATATGGGTGGTGGGGACTAAACCTGAGTTCACTTAAAAGCAACAACTGCTTGTAACCCCTAAGGAACCTTTACAGGCCATTAGTCAGTCATTAAAAATATTATTTGGATAATGAACTGATGGTTTTTATTGGACTGAGGCCTGTGTGATAAGAGGCTGTAGTACTTTTGAAGGTCCATGACTACGAAGGTCATAGACACTACTGGTGTTACTGCTAACGTTTTTTAGCAAACTTTTGTTTTATGAAAAGATGTTGTCAAACTGCCACTTAAATCACCATGTTTGTAGCTATAGATTAGTTCAGTTTTCTTTTTTCATTTATTTCTTATTAGATATTTTTATTTACATTTCAAGTGTTCCTTTTTCTGGTTTCCTGTCTATAAACCCCTGCATCCTGTACCCCCTCCCCCTACTTCTATGAGGGTGTTCTGCTACCCACCCAGTCCTTCCCACCTCCCTGCCGGGACATTCTCTTACCCTGGGGTATCAAACCTTAGCAGGACCAAGGCGTTCTTCTCCAAATGATGCCCAACAAGGCCATCCTCTGCTTACATATGCAGCTGGAGCCATGGGGCTGTCGATATGTGCTCTTGGATGGTTCTCATCTTAATCAAAGAATCTGCTCTTTAATGCAAATTGGCAAATGAAGAGAAAATGGTTAGTCAAAATGTTAAGAAAACACAACTGTTTAGTGTTTAACATTAAAAAATGAAAAGAAAAGAGAACTCTATCAGTCTTTGCTAGATTAGGAAATACTAGAGAAGAGAAACAGAAAAGTGCTAGAGCAGAGCAGTAAGTAGGAGTACTATGAAACACTGACTTATGAGCATTGCATGGGCTTGGGATTCATGGCTGACATGAGCTGTGATTGCTTGAATAAGTCACACGCAGACTTAGCCAATA
This sequence comes from Rattus norvegicus, assembly GCF_021556685.1. Classification (NCBI taxonomy): domain Eukaryota; kingdom Metazoa; phylum Chordata; class Mammalia; order Rodentia; family Muridae; genus Rattus; species Rattus norvegicus. The sequence goes on from NC_141549.1 coordinate 90,176,380, forward strand.
ACCATTCCGTCACAGATGGAGAGTACTTCTGGAAGAGAGGAAATCAGTATCTTTAGTGAGGTAGCTACTGAGAAGTTGCTCTTGGGTAGCTCATTGGACAGTTTCACCTATGCCCACAGGAGTGCCACTAATTAAATCCACTCATCGCAATGTAAAATAAACATGGAAGTGAGAGTTGGTGAGGAAAAGATAGGTGTTTGGCCATGAAAACATGGAAGTGTGAAGGAAATAGTATAAGCCATATAATATACACATGTATAAAGTTGTCAAAGAATAAATATAAAATATAAATTAACTTGAGAATCGAAGTAGAATACTACATGTGGGTTTTTTTTTTTTTTTGCTGTTGTTGTTGGTTTTTTGTTTTTTGTTTTTGTTTTTGTTTTATGAATCCAACATACTCTAGAGAGCACGTACATCTTGGATCCCTTTCTTTTACTAATGACAAAAGCAAAGAGTTTGGTTATGATAGCCAAGTGTGTGTCTATAAATAAGCAGACAGTATAACATCACTCAATCACTACAATTATTTACATTTATCAAGAATATTATGTCCGATAAGACAAGCATAGTCTCTGGGAAACAGCAGACACTCAAATGTAAGTGAGACTTGACTGTGGATGTCCTTCACTCCAAATATGCCCCTCCTTACCTTTTAAAAACCATTTATCTTTGCCTCTCACATTGGTTTTCTTGCCTTTTATCTTCTGGTTGACGTACCTTTCCAAATTAGTCCTCAGCTGGGTTTTAGCCTTCTACGCTGGGATGCTATGTTCCACTGACAACTGAATAACACAAAAGGCTTTATCCACAAAGAAAAAGGGATTTGTAACTAACAGTATAGCAATGACGAAAAATGTATTATGTTTTAATATTTGGTATTAATTGAGTTCAAAAACTTTTGCTCAAGGTGTTACATATTTGCCTTTGAAAAAACTAAAATCATACCCAGGACTTTGTGTTTCCAGAAGCTTGACAACTAATTTTATGTGATTATAACTATAAATAAACCATGGTTTCATTTTAATGTTTTGAGTCTATTCTATGTAAGGCCTAGACATAGAAATTCACTGAGATTTTACATTGTGCAGAGAGAAAGAAAGAGACTTCACTGTATAAAGGATTTTATGATTTAGGGAGTTAGTTATTTTTATTATGAAACAACTGTTAGCCACTCAAGATTAGAGAATTAACTCCTAAATCACAAGAGACACTCAAAATATAGTCTGCAAACATCGAGGATTGATGAGAACTACAATGGCTAGGCCACCCTTCAGAGCAGGTCTGAAGACTCCAGTGAACTCCAGTAAGATAGAAGTCTACAGCAAACAACAGTCCATGTTACAGTGTCTCAAATCTCCTCTTGATAAATTAGAATGCGTCTAAACCATTCTTACATGTGGGACTGAAGACACCAAGCCAATGAGCTGACCATGAGGAAACTATCTTTATTTAAGTGTGATGGTATTGTGAGTTCATCTGTATCCTATTTGGTACAAATATTAGGTATGAATGATCCGTAAGGAAGTCCTTAGAATGACATTGTTAAGGAGGGGGGGGTTAGGGGGATGTTGGTATGGAAACTGGGAAAGGGAATAACATTTGAAATATAAATAAGAAATACCCAATTTAATAAAGATGGGGAAAAAAGAGCATCAGAAAGCTCTGAGAAATCTAAGATTATGAAGATCATTACTGCATTTCTCTACCTGAACCTGAACTAGCCTATGGAGAAACAAGGTATCAGAGTCTGTGTAACAAGCTCTTGCCATCTGTTTTACTATAATTCTAGGTTTTTCTGAAGAAATCTTTAATTTTGGAACTTCATGAGTGATTGTGACTCTTGTTTTCTATCACATATTTGATGATTTTCCTGTTGCCTCCAAATCACTGTTGAAAGTTTGACTTCAATGTTGGATTCAGTAACTCTGTCTCTCACATTACTCCAAATACTTTCTGAATATGGCCCAACAAAAGAACCATCATTACTAATATCCACCTATATCTGAACTACATTTACAGCTGTGTCCAATGCCAGCTGAGAAGGTTCTCTTCTGCACTCTCCAGATTGAGAATTCCCCTGCCAGCATGAGAACAGTGCTGTCAAAGCCGCAAGCCCAGTGTCCTGATGTCTTGGACACTTGTAGCAGAAATGCAATCTTTATTTCCCCAGAGTGTAGTTATTAGATTTTCTTTTCTCCTTTCTTCTTCTATTTTCTTTCTTTCTTTGAATTTTTTTCTTTTTTATTCTCTTTTCTCTACTATTATTTCTCTGGCCTCCACTTCCCCTTCTTTTTACTAATTCTGCATCTAGTTCTCAAAAGAGTCCAAATCCCTAGAAGACTGTGAATGGTACCACTTTGGAGAAAAGAAGTCTACAGGTCTGATTAAGAATTTAAAGATGATGAAATGACCACAAAATAACAATGAAGCCTAAACATATGACTCATGTGTAGAATTTGATCATACATTGATCTGAACTTCCCGTGAACAGAATTTTGAGAAATAAATGTTTGGTGTCCTCTCTTCTTTGTCTGTGGTATATGTTCTAGCAGGAGATCTAAGACACTTGATTAATTTAGTCTAAGTGTGCAGGGGAAGTGGTGTAGCTAGATGATAACCTCAGCTCTAAAGGATTTTGTTTTAGTTGTTGCATCTGTTTAGATGCATCAGATCCATTGTCAGCTCTTGACAAAAAACAAAAACAAACAAAAACAAAAACAAAAAACAAAAGAAAACAAAACAAAAAACCAAAACCAAAATTAAAAAAAATAGTTAAGCATCCTTTGCTATATAGAAGCAATGTGGAATTAGGGGAATGATGAATACTGAAGAAATTGAGTGATTTTGTGATATTTGGTGCAAGAAATTTCTTAATGTATATGTTATTTTGAACATAAAACACCAAGATATGCTATAGGTTCCACGTTCAGTCAAGTGGCATTGCTGTTAGGAAACATTTTTAATTGTGTATTTTCTGGCACATTAAAAGACTTTAGAAGTGTTGGGTATTGAAGTTCCAAGCATTAGCATCACTCACATTTAGATTCTAGCTGATATTTGATATTTTTTTATTAACTTGAGTATTTCTTATATACATTTCGAGTGTTATTCCCTTTCCTGGTTTCCGGGCAAACATTCCCCTAATCCCTCCCCCTCCCCTTCTTTATGGGTGTTCCCCTCCCCATCCTCCCCCCATTGCCACCCTCCCCCAACAATTTAGTTCACTGGGGGTTCAGTCTTAGCAGGACCCAGGGCTTCCCCTTCCACTGGTGCTCTTACTAGGATATTCATTGCTTCCTATGAGGTCAGAGTCCAGGGTCAGTCCATGTATAGTCTTTAGGTAGTAGCTTAGTCCCTGGAAGCTCTGGTTGCTTGGCATTGTTGTTCATAAGGGGTCTCGGGCCCCTTCGAGCTCTTCCAGTTCTTTCTCTGTTTCCTTCAATGGGATTTTTAAGGCATACATAGCAGTTTTTGAAGAGCTGTTCAACGTTATTACAGGAAGTTTCTGGATGTATGCTTGCAAAGAGTAAGATTTAAAGCTTCCTGATGAAGATGCTCCTGAACGTTTTTGCATTAAACTTTGCTGTATGTGAGAGGTGGCGGTCCCTCAGAAGCAGGACCTAGAATAGTCAGACCTTCGATCACCCTCCTACACAGCAGGCTCACCTAGGCTAATGAATCAGAATGTTCAAATGAAATATCCAATGGCTTCTTTTGTGTGATCAGTTTGTTCTATATTGACTACAGTTTAGTGAACCCATCCTGATATACTCATACTTGCAATTTCCTCCTTTCTCCCAGGGAGCCCTTGATTTTTCACCAGTTGGACTCACAATTCACTTAAATACACAAGCAGTACAGGCATAAAACAGAAACTCTGATAAAAATCAGAAGCGCTGGATGTCCAGTTTAATTTTCATTATGCACTTGAAAGGCTAGTCTTCATATGTAACATTTTGTGATGAAAAGTAGGGATGGATTCTTTTAAAAGCAATTCTTAGTTAAACCAGTGAAAACTGTGCAAAACCTTATAGTGGGAACTATGGTCCCGCTGTCAGAGTATTCACAGCAGGATGAGGCAGTCAGTCATTTTTCTGACATGGCTGCATCTAAGAAAGTGAAGGAAATGTTTGACATATTTTCTACAAAAGACACCAAGCCTCTTATGTTACCATTTATTCCTGCACAATACCATGTGTAGGGTGTTCATTGATCATAACTATATAGGCATAGTTGCAAGTTTCTGCATCCTTAAGATATCTTTAAGAAAAAAATGACTTGCACATTTTGAAAATATATTTGAGTAAGAAAATTCAATTCAAAAACAAGAAATAAAAGTTGTTTGTTTAATGAGTATGAAAAATGACATTTTGAAGAATGAACAAGACATTTGATTAAAATATTTCTTCTTTTAGTTGAATCTTGAACACTTGGGGATGTTATCCTCTGATCAATCACTTTGATACTAAACATTTCCTGAGTATCTCCTATGTATAAGAAGCTAAACAGATGTTTGCCATAGGGATACTAAAATATAGCAGATAAAGGACTTGTCTTCTTTTCCATTCACTGGAGACACCCTAATGATATGGAAGAATTATGATTTTACACAGTGGGTAATGGTGACAGAAGTGGAAAGTGTTGAGAAAGAATATAGCTATGTTCTAATGGCCAAGGGGAAAGTGTTCCCGCAGGGAGGAAACATTCCAGGTGAATCTTGAACATTGCCCAGAGGAAAGCTGGGAAGATGAGGATAACAGGGCTCAGGCCTTAAAACAGCAGAGGAAGATGAGTTAGAGCCAGGAGTGCTTACTGTACATGTGAAAGATGAAAGTAGAATATTGATGATCCTGGGCAAAGCCAGATGAACAGCATTGTAGCATATGTGACCAAATGCAGACTCCACTCTGCTGGAAGAATTGTGTAGAAAGCTCCTGACATTGGTACAATATGAGACGATGAAAGTCAGAAGCACATAATGAGGGGGTGAAGTACTTGACAGCTCTTCAGACACTTTGATCCCCATGTCTGTGTTCCCCGAACACTGTACAACAGTACTTTACATATGTGTGTGTGTGTGTGTGTGTGTGTGTGTGTGTGTGTGTGTTGAAAATATGTAGTTAAGATAGCTGAGTAACAGAAGCAAATTTTTAAACTATCTTTAAGCGAGTCAAGCAATATGTGACTGTGAGCTATACTCAGAAAAAGCCAAGAAAACTTGAGTCAAAAGCAAAAGAAAGTAAATCTCCCCCTGTCTGTACATACTTGGCTTTTTCTTTCTCACACACCAAAAGGCAAGAACCATTGGGTACCACCCATATCATTATTGGCAACCTAGGATAGAAAGTATGTTATGTTGTGGCAAAATGTGAGATCCAGGGGTGGAGAGATGGCTCAGGGATTAAGAGCACTTACTGCTCTTCCAGAGGTCCAGAGTGTGGTGCCTGTAATTGATGTTTGTTTGGGAAAAACTGCCTTGAAGTGCAGCTCTGAGGTATCCCACACCCACAAGTAGCTCACACAGTCAACTTCACTCACATGTACATATCAACCATATACATACATAGTAAATTGTAAAAATATAGTTTGCCTATAAAAGCATTCATCATTGCATTGGGCACATTGCCATTTCCATGCTATTTACAAAAAAATGAGAAATATTTTTGTAATGATGTAAATGGCAAGTTTGATAAATCCATATGTATCATCATTCAGTCATTATACTGTATTATAGCAGCTGATGAGTATCTTAAAAGCCTTGGAGTTTGGGACAAAGCTATTTGATTTGATTCAGGAGTAAAGGCTTTGTATTTGCCAACATAAAGAAAATCTTGTAATTAAAATAAATTTTTTCTTCTTCATTGTAATTAGCTAGGAACATTTCCCTGTATAATAAGATACAAGAATAATCTTCCCATCAGCTTCAGTGTTTTGGGACGAATTGCATCATGGCTAGAGCTTCAGATATCTCTCTTCATTTGTGCCCCATGAATTGGCTGACTTCTTACAGTTCTTATTTTGATAAAAATATGTATAAAACTAAGAGAAGCAGCAGCAGCACATGATTTTAACAGAAGATTTTCCTGGTGAACTCTAAGACCAATCATTGCATTAATCCTATGAATACTGAGAATAAAAGGAGTTTACACAAGTTTATGATAATCAAACTTGTTGGGGACCGGGACCTGACTGCCAGACTGGGCAAAGCTAGAGCCCTGCCCTGAGCAGATTCCTGAGAAGGGCTTGACCTTTTCAAAGAAAGAACATGTCCCAGGAAGACTGTTGCCTCATTGTCTAAGGAGAATATCTTGTGGTTTAATGATTCACCTTATGTCCTTGGGCACTTCCCAGTACTCTCCCCACCCTAAGCTTCAGTTGCTGCTTCAATTCCTGCTTCGGAGCTTTAAATGCTGTACATTCCTCTCGATAAACAGACCTTGACAAGGACACTGCTTGGTCTTGCTCCTCTTTCTCACCTGTTATCCCGCAGGTGTGGGTCCCCCTAAACCCCCACGAATAACTAGGTCCCCGCTGGCGGGGGCACAAGCTTTGACAACTTGGAGTTTGATATAACTCAAAAACTTCTACTTTACAGGAATTTGATCATTATTCTAGTATTTCTAAGCTTGGAATTGTGGAAATGAGTCAGCAGTTGAGTGCTTCTGTTCCTATACTGCACCTGAGGCCAATTCTTGTACAAGTCCTAAGGGCCTATAGCTATTTGGTGCCACCTTCTGGTCTCCTTGCATAACTCCACCACACATATAGCACACACACACACACACACACACACACACACACACACACACACACACACACACCAAAAAAAACTTCTAGTTCACATCTATCTTATTATTTTAATGTGTTATTTTATAACTAGGAAGATGCTCTTGGCTTATTGAAAACCTTTGTTACATTAATTAATAACAATTAATTAATAAATAATTAATAAATTAATAAATTAATTTATTTATTCACTTTATAGCTCTGTTGCCACCTCAATTATTCATGGCGCAGTAAGGGACTGGCTAGGATGATTTTTTTTCTCTTATTGGCCCATTGATATCTCTTCAGGTATTGTCTGTATATAAATCAAGGGCAAGTCTGTCATCTACATTTTTGGCACCAACATTCTTTGTAGAATTTTAGTAGATAATTTAAATTAAATAGGAAGGAACTTCAAGCAATCAAATTTAATTGAGCCAAAACTATTACAGCATTCTGATTCACAGGACATAGTTAATATTCTTCCTTTGTACTCTGATTCTGAAATGTTTATAAATTATAGAAAGAACATTATTAGCCAATATAAGAGTATAGACTAGTAAAGTATAAATAGTTGAAACAGGATTTGAGGGGAAAAAACAGTTTATTCGTGCTAATAGAAATTACACATGAAGAGGTAATATTTGTATGGGGATTCAATACCCAGGATTTTGGGTTTACTGACACAGAATTATTATTTACTAACACAAAAATTATTATAATAATTTTTATTTCAATTTTCCACTTTATAGAGGAGTTGCAGGACATGAGCAACAACCAGCCTCATAGGAAAAAAGGATTTACAGTAAAAAAGATAATGAATTTCTATCCTTATGGTGGGTGTTACTCTTCACAAACATTAACTCATTTACTCTTTGAGCATTTCCCATAAATAAGACTAGACAAGCCACATTTGTCAGCAAATATTTCCTGGATATTTTCAGAGCCCCTAAGTCTAGAGGTGATTTTAAAATATTTGAAAAGACAGAACAGAAATGAGGCAGTACTGTGTCATAACATAAGGTGAGCTAGAGGCAAGGTGACCTGAGAAAGTCATCACACACAATGGAAAGAGGTGAAAGAATTGAGCAATATGAATACAGGTAGTGTTTATTGATAAGATAACATATAAGCAAAGGCTCTAGAGAGAAGTTTACCAAAGTGTAAGGTCCCTAATCGGAAGATGAAATAAGTACAACCCTAAGATTGAAAGTAGCCTGAGCATTCACGACACTGGCTGCTCTTATTATGCCTTTATAAACAACTTACCAATGAACATTGTATTAAATTGGATGATTACACCCATTATCTCCTAATAGTTTGAATTTGGAACCTCACAATGTAGTCATACTACAAAGTGACTTTGGGGAAGAAAAGGAAGGACCCTTATAAGCAGGATTGGTACCCAACTCAAAAGACTTGGAAGACACACAAGATTTGAGGCTTTTAAATGTAGCCTGAACTAGCAGCAGCCCACTGAGACAGATGCAGGTACTTATAGCCAAGCATTGAACTGAAGGGTAAGGGACTCCTTTGCAAGAGTTATGGGAAGGAATGAAGGAACTGAAGGGGATGGCAACTTCATAGGAAGACCAAGAGTGTCAACTAACATGGACCCCGGAATTCCCAGAGATTAAGCCACCAACTAAAGACCATACAGGGGTTGTTCCGAGGTCCCCAAAACATAGGAACGAGAAGACAACCTTGCCTGACCTCAGTGGAAGAGGATGTGCCTAATCCTGAAGTAACTTGTTACCCAAAGGAAGGAGGATGCCTGAGGGGTAGGCACCCTCTTAGAGGTAAAGGGGAGGGGAATGGGATGAAGAACTCTGGAAGAGGGTCAACATTTGGGATGTAAATAAATAAAATAATTTACTTATAAAAAGTGACTTGAAGTGATTAGAACAATACTACTGTTCCCTAGGATCTGGTATCTGGAGAGAGAGAGAGAGAGAGAGAGAGAGAGAGAGAGAGAGAGAGAGAGAGAGAGAGAGAGAGGAGAGAAGATTGTGTAATCAGGACTTTTATTAACCTCAAAAATTAAATTGATACTATCAAACCCACAGAAATGGAATATTCTTATACATCTGCAATTTGAAACTGAAACTCACATGCTTCACATTGCATTTTAATGCACTAGGTCTTCAGAGGTGGTGAGTGAGAGCAGTTCAGCCATCATCTATCAGCATTTTGAGTATCTGGAGCACAGCTTTAATTTTAGAGTAGTTGCATAACCTACCATTGAATTCTGATCTCTCTAAAAGGCCGTAGGTATTTTTGTATGTTTTTTTTTAAATGTAATTTAGCAGTTAAGAGTACTACTGTATAATCCCATGAGTTATTCAAATAGAAGTGTTCATGTTTGGGAATTAATTGCTTTCATTCCCATTAAAGTCAGTTAATTGCCAACTATTTGCCTTGCATTGTATCCCACCGAGAAAATACTTTCCCTTTCTCCCAGAATTGATCCTCTAAACCAAAAATAATGACCACTTCAATCTGGAAGAGAAGCTGGTAGAATAATGTTTTTCCTCTATCATTTTTGGATCACTTTGAAATTGTATCAAAAAAAGAAAGAAAGATGAAAGAGAAATAATAAAACCACTCATCCCCAAATGAAGGAAAATGAAGCTTCAGCTTGATTGCATGGTCATATGCTCAGGGTTAAAAATGCCAGTTCTGGAGGATTACAAGTAGAAGGCAAGGATCCCTGAATGCTGTCTGGAAAGGAAGAAGCCATGCTGGAAGCCAACTAGAGGCTTAGTTCCTCCTGGGTCTAGGTGACTCACTCAGTGTTAGGCACCAACATTAAAAGGCAAGCTAGAGGTATCCACGTTCAGTAAATCAAAGAAAATTATGTAGCAGTGGGGAATGAGGAACTGGAGGTAACCACTGGAGGGTTTCTGGCACGAGGGAAGCAAGAGGCTACCAGGACCCAACTTGAATGACTTTAGTGGAAATGTACAGCGAAGGGGATATAGAACCTGTAGAGACCACATAGGCATTGGTGCCCAGTTGAGGGATGGGTTCATCCACACATCTTAATGTTATTAACTCAGAAATGTTCCTGTCCAAAGAAAAGACAGGAACAAAAAAATGGAGCAGAGACTGAAGGAAAGGCCACCCAGAGACCAACCTACCTAGGAGTCCATCCCATCTGCAGAAATCAAACCAAACCCAAACACTATTGTAAGAAGCGCTTGCTGACAGGAACCTGGTGTGGCTGTTCCCTAAGGTGTTCTGCCAACACCTGTCCAATGAAGATACAGTTGCCTGGAACCAACCATCCGCCTGAGCTTGGGGACCCAGGTGGGGGAGTTGAGGTAAGGACTGGATGAACAGTGGGGAATTGCAACCCTATTAGGAGGACAGTGGCTGGCTGGCTGGGCCACTCAATGCTCCCAGGGACTAGACCACCAACTAAGGAGTGTACAGAGAGGGATCCATGGCTCCAGATACATATGTTGCAGAAACATAGCCTTGTCTGACATAAATGGGAGGGAAGGCCCTTGATCCTGTGGAGGTTGGTTGTTCCAACATAGGGGGATGCTGGAGCACTGAGGCAGGAGTGAGCCGGTTGGTGGGGAAGCACCCACAGAGGCAAAGTGGAGGAGAGTAGACAGAGGATGTAGGATCTGGGGGTTGTAGAGATATAACTGGGATGGGGGATATAATTTGAGATGTAAACAAATGGAATGATTAATAACAACAGCAACAATAACAACAGCAGCAGCAACAACAACAACAATAATAATAACAATAACAACAACAACAACAATAATAATAATAATAATAATAATAAAGGCAAGCTATCACTAAGTCTAAAGCAGCACCTGGAATATTATACGAAAATGACTAATATAATGAGTTCATTGAGTTTTGTAGTTTATATTCAGTGTATGCATAAGACACTCAATAAGGAAAAAAATATATATACATGTATGTGGATACATGGCCATGTTTCTCTAAAAATACTTATTATGGTAAGCTTTGGTTGACATTCGACACAACTTACAGTAACCCTGGAGGAGGCTGGCAACAAGGAGGGAGGCTGTACATTGGTTTGATCTGTGGGCAACCCTTAGGGCATTGTTTTATTCATCTTAGCTGGCATGAGGTGACTCTGGTCAATAAGGGCAGGGCCATCCCATTGGAAAAAGGTCTTGAACTGTGTAACAGCGGTGACATAGAGGCAAACACCAGCACACATTCAAATAAGTAAGCACACGTTGTCGTCTCTCTGCTCTTGACTGAAGACACAATGCTAAGATCTAAGTTTGGACCTAATGCCTTGACTTCTCCATTTAATAAGCTAGAACCTGGAATTATGTAGTGAAATAAACTCTTTCTCCCCTGAACTGCTTTTTTGTCAGGGCATTTTATATCTAAATAATAGAAATAAAACTAAGACAGTACTAGGCATAATTCTTCATAGAGGATATAGCCCTGGCCTCACAGGGTTTTGTGGAGAACAGAGGCAGCTTCCATCATTTCCTGATTTTATCCTGGCTTTAGTCAGACTAGTGTAATGGGAGCTGTCAAAATACAAAGAAACAAACAGACCTCACAGGGTTAGGCGGGTTCATTTACAAGAAATGGCAATATTCCAAGGATTAAATGATATTTTCTGTACCTACATGAGTACTTAGCAAACTAAGAGAGAGAGAAAGCAGCCTTCCTGTGTTACCTTTTCCAAGCAGCAAAAGCCATTCAAAAGGAGCTTCTCTTCTGTCCTTAAATTTCTTGTCATGTCTAGATCAAATAAAATTAATGCACTACCTACAATATGATAGACTTTACCTCAAAGAACTCTAAATCAATTAGACTATATTGTCTAATCTACTTAGACAGGGAAGTTTGAAATATGGCTTGTGGAAAAAGTGAATAATATGTAAATAATATATTAATATATTATTTATATAAATCAATTATATATCACACACACACACACACACACACATATATATATCACATTTAGGTTAGGACTACCTTTTTACTGGTTTTGCAGCTCTGGTATGTGTGTGCTTATACATAATCAAACAAACACATCAACACACACACACACACAATAAGTGTACTTTAATTTTAATTTCACTTCATCTTGATTTTTATCAATTATGCTGTTGATGCTACCACCACATAGCATATTTGTTGAAAGAGAGTGTCCCTCCTCTTGGTTAAACAACACAGCTGCTTTAGTTGGAAAAATCCTTAACTCTCAACTCATTTCTATTTAAAGAAATTTCCTCTATTCAAGAGCTTCCAATTAGTTTTAAGCCACCTCTTAGATGCTGATAAAGGCCTGATTTCATCTCTCTCCAAAACACCATTAACTGGTCCAGAATTCCTTCATTTTAAGTCCTGGCAACCAGATAGGAAGAGCATGGGTTACAGATTCCAGGTATCACAGTTAAAAATCAGAACACTTTGATCCTAAGTAGATGGATTAGGGTTTGGTGAGTGATTTAACGCAATGATGGGAAGTCTAATGTTTCCTATGCTCCTTTAAAAAAACCCTGCTGTTTGCTTCATTAATCTCCATAGATGGAGTACTGCTAAGTATAGAAATTATTATACAAAGCAACAGATGTGTATTTGACTTCTTGCTTCAACACTGTGATAATCACTTAACGCTTAAACTGTGCAATTGGAAGTTCTGCTGAGATAAGTTGAACCTCACTGTATTTTAAAAATGTCTCTGTAAACTGTGATGCTATTATAATGCATTTTATGTGGCCAGAAAATAAACAATTAGAAGTGGTTATCACTTTTAATTTTAAAAAAAGAATACATGAGGAAAACATAATTAAGATAAATGCCAAGATTTGGATGAAATGTTCCTTTTTAAAAAAAAAAATAGTGTGTGTCTATAGGGCCTCACACCAATGTTTGTTGTAACGATAATGACCAAAAATTCTCCTAAAGGAAAATACCTTTTTATAGACTTATTAATTTCACATGAGCATGAGAGTGTATCCACTTATATTTATTTAAAGAACATAATGCGTGAAGGGTACATGTGCTATTTGTTGCTTTTTTTAAAAATTTTGTCAAGAGCTCATGAGTCGGAACTTATAGATAATCTAACACTCACAGGGATTAAAATTATAATTTTACTTCTTTTCATCAATGGATGTAATCTGGAAGGGCAAACAGTGCATTTCTAATGAGGAAGTATGACTGCTAAATGACATTGTTACAATGAACAGAATTCACGATAAAGAGCCAAAGGTATCACTCTGTCTCATTTCACTCATCTGTAGCCACCAAGCTCCAGATACTATCCAGCTGGCTCTCAGATGAGTGTCTTCTGTGCTTCCAGTATCTCACCTGGCTGATGTCATGACTACTGTTCATCCACGTAAGGTATGAGCTAGGAATTTAGTGAAAGTTCGCTTGGCAATGAAAATTTAGGAGGAAGGACCATGTTGGATTTTTTTTTCCTTCTTACCTTCATAATCCAAACTTTGTCCTTTCTCCTCATTGTCTGTCTTCTGGACCATGACCCTTCATGTTTAAGATGAGGTGAATTTCCTCCTAGCATCTTATTCTTTTTCTATGATTTCTTTCTTTTTTTTTTTTTCTTTTTGGTCTCCACTATGGATTACTGTTACACACGGCGAATAATGGCACAAAAGCACCCTGGTTGTTTAAAAGGCATCACACAGTTAAGGGCTAGAGAGCAAAGAACTGTTTTCTCAAATTGATTTGCTTATGTCCTGGGAGAGACATCAGACAGCACTCTAGGAAGTAGCTGCCATGGATCGCTGTGTTTACACTCCACACTTGAGTTCAGTTAAGTGCATTATTAATAGTTTATGTGACTCCTTGATGTTACGAGTGCTTTTATACAATGAAAGATGCTAATGTGATGACATTTTACTAAGAGGTTTAATTGCTAATTGCTAAAAAGAAAATACACCTTTCCTTTAGATTCAGTTCCTTTGCAACTCAATACTGTCATTGATCTTCTTAGGAGAAGGTTAGATTAGTCTCACTCTGCTCCATATTTTGTCCTACCTATTTTCATATTATATAAAGGGTATGTGCTTCAGTTTGTTCAAAGGGGGTCCTTATTTTACATATTTATCTATGGTACTGGTCTCATTTTTAAATAAGAATCTTTCCAATATGGAATCACATTTGATTTAAGGCCATTTAGTTTGGGACCAGGTTATGTCTCTTTTTCTTGAGTCATGGGGGAAAAGCTAGAGAACAAGACTGTCACACATACATAACTGCATAGTCAGTTTATTATATCATTCTCATAAAGTTCATCACATATTGTTTTGAATAGATTTTTAAGTGCAGAAATCTCCATAGTACTCAGAGACTATTGTTGCTGATATTACTTATTTATAAGCTCACAAGGAGCCAACTAACCTTTGCTTCAGTTGATAGCAAACTTGAAGAAACTTTTCTTAAATATGAAACTTGAAGTTTCTGCCCCCGAATCGCTCAAAATATATAATGCACAGTTGCATGGGATTACAGGGACCATTAACATTATAAGGCTTGCTCACTGCTAGGAACAAGTGAATATTATGAGGACAGGACACAGGTTGTAAAGAGTCATAGATGACTTACTCAGAACCCCTGAGAAGAAAAGTTTCCCACACCTACAAAGAGAGACCACAAGACTCACGCTATATATTATTTTCAATTTCAAAGTCTTTGACAAGTAAAAATTTAAACTATTGTGTCTTACAATTTGTTAATATCTAATGGTAGAAGTCAACAATTTTAACTGAACTTAAAACATTGCAGCGATAACTATAAACTATTTATAGATGGATGCAGCCCTAGATGGTTACCATTTGCTGAATTGGTCCACCCACTCAAGATCTTGTTTTGTTGTTCCGGTCCTCTCTTGCTCTTATTCTTGTCTTCCCTTCCCCCTCTCTCTCCATTTCCTCCCCCCACCTCCATGTGCTCAGGGCTGGCCTCTACTTTTCTTCTTCTTCTTCTTCTTCTTCTTCTTCTTCTTCTTCTTCTTCTTCTTCTTCTTCTTCTTCTTCTTCTTCTTCTTCTTCTTCTTCTTCTTCTTCTTCTTCTCTCTCTCTCTCTCTCTCTCTCTCTCTCTCTCTCTCTCTCTCTCTCCCTTTCTCTGCCTCTATGATCCTCTTGATTCCTCTGTCCATGCACTGAATAAACTCTATTTAAAAATAAAGATCTTGTTTTCTTGGTGGGAACTTCATCTATTGAGTTTATTAAACCAGAATTCTCAGTGGTATTTTGCCTCTGGGTTCTTTGGTTCTTCCTAACTTCCATTCCTTCTCTTTCTTCCCCTTTAACAATTAATCAGTGAATTTGAAATTAAAAATAGAAATGCAATTCATGTTTTTCTTAAGAGATTTCCCTGAAGTTTAAAATGTAAAAATGTAACAGTTGACCATGTTTTATTTAAAGAAACACATGACGATGTAAACGAAAGTCAAAATTTTCATAGTTGAACACCTCATCATTTTTAAGAAATGTTCTCACGTATAAGAGTCATAGCATTTAATAAATAAGCCAAACTGTCACCAATATGTGAAAATAATTATTGATATTATCTCCTCAAGTTTTCTCCTCAAGTTTTTTCTCAGTATCCACCCAATATTTTCCAATGTGATAACACTGGGTAGTCTTCCATTTTATTCTATTTTACAAGTTTAAAATTTATGTTTGAGCATTACATAGTGGATTTTGCTTATAATTGAACACTCAGAAGGCTGAATTCATGGTCATTATTAAAGGTTAAAGGAAAATCTAAGCTATTGATCATATCTCAAAAGCATTCCCAAACAAACAAATAAAACCAGGATATATTTCCCTCTTCATTGTGTTTTTCCAAAGTCGGAGGTATTTATCTTGAATTGCATGGGTAAACTATTATTATTAATTATTTTTATTAACTTACTTTTTAGTCTTGAATGCAAGTTAACTAAGAATTCTTTTTTTAATTGTTTAAATGTAGGGCCAAGTGATCCAAGAGCTGTTCAAAACAGTCAACATATAAAGAGCTTGGAGGTGTGCTTCATTCTAGTCTCCACCCCTACACAGTCTCTCATTGTTCCATCATGAAGAAACTTGATGGTAATCTCCTCTCTCAGAGTGTGCACAACTAAGGCCATGTGTTACTTAGATGTATGCCAACTGTGTTTGAAATTAATTAGCCTAAGGCACACATGCTATATTAGGGTGCTCACCTGCCTCTTTTAAAACTATGGCATGTGTATTGCTAGACTGAAAAAGCAAACCACTACAGAATCCTGTGTAATTGTAGTAATGTCATGTATTTCTGCTTTTAGGTTATTTGCATTGGTATGACAGAAAGAACTACATTTTGAAGTGCACAAACAAATTAATCTGGCAACATAAAATGTAACCTTGTTGGTGGTCTTCTGCATTTAAAGAGAGGTATTACTTTCTAATTTTAAAATTAATAAAAATCCTAATAGAAATCTGATTTTTTTCAATAAAATATTTATGAAATTCTAAACACCCCTATAAATACCTGCTGAGCTCTGCTCATACCAGTGACTTGAAAGAGTTCTCAGGATACAAACTTAGTTACTTATAGAAAAACTGAAACTACCTAAGAAAAGCACAAGATTAATAATGTTAAGAGAAAGTTATAATGTTCATCCCGAGTCCAGTTTTGACTCTTTTAATCTGTTTGCCTTCCTGGAGAACAAAAATACATTTTTCCCTTCACCGTGGGTAAGAATCTGATAGAATGAGACAGCTTCTTGACATTCAAGGCAACCTTTAATAAAGAAAGAACATTGTGGGCTTAGTGTGCATGCCTACTGCTAACCATTTATACAGGCATGATCTGAAAATGAAGATTTAGCAGACTGTGAAACATATGAAGTGTCTGCCAGATAGCGATTCCTGTCCTTGCCAAGTATTTAAATTAAATTTGGATATCTGTCTCTCTGTGTGCTTAGCACATACATATTTTCTTTAGGCCAGGAACTTCCACTTGCTGATAAGTAGAAACAGTCTCCTTTGTTACAAGATAAGAGAGACCATGTATCTTTTAGCTATTTCATTTTTCTTCTTGAGTGTTAAAATGTAGAAAGCATAATAATAATAATTGTACGAAAGGGATGAAGAGAGTGGCATTTAGTGCAGAGTGTGGCTCCATAATTACACAATTATGACTACATTTATAAACTCGTTGCTAATGCTTCATCAAAGCACGGTGAACATTCTTTCTTCTATTTCAATTGATGCTTCCTACCTTTTAAATATTTACCTAAAAGTTCTCTTCAAGTTGATAGGAAAACTGGTAAACTCCCTTAATTATCACCCATTTATATCTTGTCCTCCTGATGTAATTGGGTCTTTAAAAGTATATGAATAACAAAGTACACTACTTGGATCCAATCTTGAAGTTAATTTGATTAGGAGGGAGAGGACTTGAGGGACCCTGCTGCAGATGTCTATGAAGGAATGAGGAAAAGCCAAAGCAGACTGTAGATGGAAGGAGATGAACATTTGATGGTGCATATGATTATACTGAGGTGCTCATGCAGTGATGCTGACTGAGAAACAAAGATGGACAACTGCATTGAATAAAACCATAGTGCGAAGAAGAAAAAACTTTACAAATATCATATTTAAACTTTAAGTAAAGGCTGGGTTACCCATTAAAAATATAATGACATTCAAACAGCCCATTGACTCAAATAGACCCAATATGGCGAGATAGTCTTTACAATTACATAGGTTTGTTTGAATGTGAATGGCATTCAGTCTTACCCTCCTGCCCACTAAGGTCAGGCTACAACTGGAGATTCTTACAAAGAATAGGATATTGTATCACATGAAGGCACAGTGTACCATTTTCTTGAAACTCAAACACGTATAGGCAATCCTTAATTTATTTGCTGCAGAATTTCACTTATTGCATAGAAGTTAATGTCTTAATTTTCAAATGCTCCCAGCCAGTCTACAGCTATGTGTAAAACATATACCAGCAAATGTATATTAACTCTTTATTTCATGAGTTCTAGGCTAATGTGAGCAAAATTATGGAATGATGTCTGGAAATGAACAAACAAAAAATTATTCAGTGGTAGAAAATTCTATTCTCTACAACATAAAAGTTTTCATTGTTCACAGAGAACTGGTTTCAGGTCTGTGAGTATTTAACAACCTGCACAGAGGCCTCCCTTCAATTAAGGATATAGCATTTTAACATAGCCTATCAATGCCCACTGAAATGCTTTAAACTGGCTTCATGTTACTGTTCTTGTACTCAGTTGCATACTGAAAATTAGTTATCATTTATGAAATAAAAAGACAAAAGACTCAGTTGTTCAAATTATACTTATTTTTACTTATTCATTTTTAATATTTTAAAATTTATTTTGTGCGTGTCTGTGCACATACATGCATGCCTGCCCCCCCCCCCTCTCTCTCTCTCTCTCTCTCTCTCTCTCTCTGTGTGTGTGTGTGTGTGTGTAATGGCGCATACCTTTATACATATGCCACATGTGAAGGTTAGATGAATATCTCAGGTGTCCATCAGTGTCCATCTTCCATTTTGAGGTAGGGCAAATCACTCACTGAAGAAGATCACCATTTGCTTTAGATTAACTGGCCCAGCTGGGCTCTTCCAGTCTATGAACCCCAATATGATTACACACAACCATGTACAACTCTTCTGTTAGACCTGGCAGTTCTACTCAGATTATTTGTTCTAATGGCAGGTACTTTAGCCACTGAACAATCTTGCTAGATATTCCCAAGCTACCTCAACTATTTTGAAGTACTCATTATGATAATCCATTGGTTGAATCTGATGGGGCAAAACCTTTTTTTTCAGACATTTTGTTTTTTAATAGCAACACCAAATTGGCAAAGGGTAAACAAAGTTCTTTCTTAATTTCTAAAGCCAATCCCAATGGTGATATGTAAATGTTAAGGTATTTTTCTCTATGCTACTTCTTCCGTTCTTTCTAAATTAGATATGTTATTATTTACATTTCAAATGCTATCCCCTTTCCCTGTTTCCCCTCTGGAAACCTCCTATCCCATCCCCCTCCTGCTGCTTCTATGAGGGTGGTCCCCCACCTGCCCACCTACTCCTAACTCTCTGCCCTGGCGTTCCCCTACACTGGGGCATTGAGCCTTCATAGAACCAAGGGTTTCTCCTCCCATTAATGCCCAACAATGCCATCCTCTGCTACACATGTGTCTGGAGCCCTGGGTTTTTTCATGTGTACTGTTTGGTTGGTGTTTTAGTCCCTGGAAGCTCGGGGTGGGGGGGTCTGGTTTGTTGATATTGTTGTTCTTCCTATGGGGTTGCAAACCCCTTCAGCTCCTCCTTTTGGCTGTGAGCATCTGCCTCTGTATTTGTCTGGCTCTGTCAGGGACTCTCAGGAGACAGTTCTTTATGTAATACAGGGTTTTATGTACAGGTGAAGACTCAGCTATCTTTTCTTTAAATTACAAGATTCTGGAAATCATATAGGGTTGGTGTAATTATTGAAAAGAGAAAAATTCAACACAGGAACATACTATGGATAAAGAAAAGAACTGAGAGCTGAAAACAGAGAACTTTGAAGCACTATTAATACCTCTGATAACATTAAATGTTTGATTTCCTTGTCATGGCTTGTATAGTATTTCACATGAATAGCAAAGAAAGAAAGGGTATAGAGTTAGCTCTTCTGTAATTTTAGAACTTAGTTTTAGGAGTTTCTTGTTACTCCTCACTTGCTTCCTCATTTATAAAGATAACGCCAATAAACCTCACTTCCCAGAGGTACATTGACTCAAGAGTATTGGCCTTATATGTGAGCAATTAGGATAGCTATTGTTTTAATCTAACATTTTTCCTAGAAAACTGCTGTTAAAATTTTTAAAGGATAAAACATCTGAATAAATTGTAATATAATGATGCTAAGACAGAACATTGGGCGTATTCTTCTTTGTTGCAGTACAGAGGATCCTGTGAAGGAGTAATCTCTAATATAAGTCATCCTGTATTTGGTGGACATGGTAAATTCTCATTGTCTTCTATTACTGACATGTTATTACCATGATCTCATTATAAAGAGGTTGATCTAATTAATAAGTTATTTACATTACAATAAGTCATAACTTGCTTCATATATTCCCAACTAACACTGAACTGTCTAATTTCATTAAACCAATAAATATTGCCAGAAGGCTAATGTGTGTGATCGCCATCCTGATTTTACCAATTTCCCAGTGTCACCCTGTATCTTTTAAAGAACCGTGTCAAGAAATGCATTATTTTCCTCATTTAAAAGTTTCATTTAGATACTTGGTGAGAATTAATTTCCTAATTATGTTTCTGGTATGACAATTTATTTTTCCTCCCTTAAGGGCATTTAAAGGAAAATCTTAACTACTATAATTTTATTAAAAATGCAGGATCCATTATTGCTGTTGCTCTATTTGGACAAACTAAGATAGTTTAGAACTTTAAAACCAAGTACCATCTGTGTAAGAATTACAGGAATACCTGGAAACCAATCACTGCACTTTCTTCTACCCTCATCCCAAATAAATCAAACTGAATTTGAAATCTTCCCCTTTGTGCTCCAAATCTAACATACTGCAATGAAAGTTATTCTCTGTTTACACACTGTGAATATTACAAACCCCTTTCTGGCAGTACACTCAACCCCAATATCTCTAACCTGATAAACAGGGGTTCCTACTTTCAGGAGAGTAGAACCTGCCTGCAGTCCAGGATGTGTCACTGAGGATAGTTTTTAATGTGCATAAAAATAGCACACCATTTCATTTTGAAGACCAAGCCACATTCCTTGAAATCGATACACTCTTTTTTTTTTAAGACACCATTTGGTTGAACTGACAAATTCTGCATGGTGAGAGTAGGTTCTATTTGCAACAAAAAAACAACTGCTAAGACAAATCCACCTCAGGAAATTGTGTCTCTAACAAAAGAACAGATAAGCCCCCAGCAGTAGCAGTGATTCCTCAGCCCCAGCAGGGGGAAGATACAAAGAAAGCCTTGCTGATGTCAAGCCAGGGCGATGCTTTTAAAAGAAAGGTTGCCTAATTCTCAGATAGAATAATCTATAATTGAGCTCTCCAGAGCCAGCAGGTGTATTGCTACATTGCTACATTCAGTGAAAATAAAATATTGTATTCAAATGATCTGAGTATACAATTCCATAGTGTGGAAAGAAAACTTACCTCCTAACCTTCACATGGGCCTTCTTCATGGCCAGTTAGGAGGAGTCTTGTCTTTCCTTCTCAGTGAATTACTCAGTTGGGCTTCCTGGTAACATCTTCAGATCTGAAACATTATTTATGTACACACACACATACTTCGAGAAAGAGTTAGTTTCTCTCATTTCCCAGAATCTTTCACAGAGCGTTCTACATTGTTATGGGATAAACCTGAAAGCTGTATTGACTGAGGTTTTCAGTCAAGTTTTCATTACTAATGGAAGTATTATTAAGATATTTGAAATTTTCCCTTGAGCCTAATCTTTTCTGTTGTTTCCTTAAGCACTAAGATTGAATATGTGTGTGTGTCTGTGTGTGTGTGTGTGTGTGTGTGTGTACATAATACACACATATATACATATGGGTGTATATATATGTCTTATATTCTATAATATAATGCAAAATATTATGTTTCTAAAATTATCTAAAATTACTTGTGTACATATTCATGTTCTATATCTTATTTATAGTGTCAACAAAATATATATTGCTGAGAGCTTATTCTCTTTGTTAGAGATGCAATTTCCTGAAGTGGATTTGTCTTAGCAATCATTCTTAGTTACAAAGAAAATCTCTCCTTTCTTAATAAATAAGCTGTATGTTCAACTAAAAAGGTATTTTACAAAATAGCCCTATGTATGAATACACACACAGACACATAGACATATAGATACACACACATCTATATATATGCATATAAGTATGTGCCTTTGAGAGTGCGTGTGTGTGTGTGTGTGTGTGTGTGTGTGTGTGTGTGTGTATCTCTTCTTTTTATGAGAAGTATCTTGATAAATAATATTGTGGAAGCCAATGTATGAGGAACATGATTATTTCTTACATCTTAGACACAACATTTTGATTTTTATTGGATTTTTTAAATTTACATTTCAAATGTTATTCCCTTTCCTGGTTTCCTGGACATAAGCCCCCTTTCTTATCGCATCCCCTTCTTCTATAAGGGTGTTCCCATCCCTATCCACCCTTCCCAATTTTCCTGACATTCCCCTAAACTGGTGCTCCAACCTTGGCAGGACCAAGGGCTTCTCCTTCCGTTGGTGCCCAACAAAGTCTTCCTCTGCTACATATGCAGTTGGAGTAATGGGTCAGTCCATGTATATAGTCTTTGGGTAGTGGTTTAGACACTGGTTGCTCTCGTTGGTTAGCATTGTTGTTCTTGTGAGGTTGCAAGCCCCTTCAGCTCTTTCAATTCTTTTTCTAATGCTTCCAACGGGGGTTCTATTCTTAGTTCAGTGGTTTGATGCTAGCATTTGCCTCTGTATTTGACATGTTCTGGCTGTGTCTTTCAGTAGACATCTAGATCCGGTTCCTGTCAGCCTGCCCTTCTTAGCTTCATCAATCTTAACTAGTCTTAGTGACTGTATATATATGGGGGCACATGTGGGGCAGGCTCTGAATGGCCACTCCTTCAGTTGCTGCCCCAAACTCTGATTCCATATCCCCTCCTATGAATATTTTTGTTCCCTCTTTTAAGAAACAGTGAAGCATCTGCACTTTGATCATGCTTCTTGAGCTTCATGTGGTCTGTGTGTACAATTATCTTGTGTGATTCGAGCTTTTGGGCTAATATCCACTTATCAGTGAGTGCATACCATGTGTGTTTTTCTGTGATTGGGTTACGTCACTCAGTGAATGAGTGACACTCATTAGTTGAAGGAATCAGGAGCATGATTTGTGGGGTTAAGGTGTTTTACAGTTTTCAAGAGTGGCTCTGAAATACATGAATCATTTGAGTTTTACTCAGATATTACCCCAACCTTAAAAACATGACATAACAACCTTATTATAATTTCCACTCTCTCACTTAATCACAAGCAAAAGCAAATTACAAATTCTGCTGAAAGCTTTGGTTCTTCTAGACTGAGCATTTAAACATATTAGCATGCATTTTTTTCCTCAAATCTACTCAATCACACATGGTTTCTGTAATATCCCATTTCCTTTAATATTTGTTTTAACACTTTCCCCCTAAAAGTCATACATTAAAATACATACACCCCCACCCTTTATTTCCCTATTCTTAAATAGCATTACAAAGACCTGTAAGGCTGGAAATCTTAAGGAATCGACTCATTTTTATTCACCTGATGTATGTTATTCAGATGAATATTATTATCTCCATTATTCAATAGTTCAGTTTATGCAGCAATTCCTAAGAATGCAGTGAATACTTTACTCTGTTGGGCATTGCTCTATGGCAAGTGTGTTGGAGACAAAGCTTCCCACTCTCAGAGAGCTTACATATAGGTTGAAGAAAATAATAGCATAGTGTGAACAACTGTGAAACAAATGCCTGCCACTGGAGAAAACCCACCCACTTTCCTGGTTCACAATGCAAAGTATAAAATATCATGTTTACTTTTTACTTTCCCCAGAGCTAGAAACACAGTAAGTCTCTGATAACTGGTAAGGAGTAAGCCAAAGTAATATGTAATAAAGCAGTAGCCTATAAAAAGACCATTATTTCAGGTCTAAGTACCCCTTAGTCTGCCTTACATAAAAAAAAAAAAAAAAACAATGACTAAGGACTATGTCTGTGTTTGCTTACAAAATAAATATGGTTTAAAATGAGGATCAACTCTTCAGATACTCAAGGGTCTTTAACACCAGAAATTCTGCCAACATCAACCAAAAAACCCTTCAAAATTTCCTTCCATGCCCTTGTGAGAAAAAACAAAATGGCCATGAGGCAACTTCTAGGCTGTCACACACAGGTGAACATAATGGGGTTGAGGACATTCTCTGGCTCTGAAGTAATACCGAACTACCAGCTCCCTCCAGCCTCATCCTGTCCTTTGTATTTTTATGATAAGAGCTCAGTAGAAATACATTTACATACTTTGTAGTCCTTGAAAAGGAATATTGTTTTCTAGTCTCTTATTTTGTTAAAATATTCTCATAATCATTGACTACTCTGATTGCCAAGTTCAGGTCTTGGTTTTGGTCTGAAGAGCAAAATAAAGGGCAATCTAATTTTGAGACCTATCTACAGTTTCACTTAATATTCCCTTTGCACAAAGTCAAAAGATTTAGAAGAGAATTATAATTGCCTGGTACTTAAAATATTATTGAAAATGCAGTGGGCTGAATTTAAAATGTACTTGGAGGTTCAGTCTACTGATTTTTGAAAAAAAAAAGTCAAGTTCATTTACAAAGTTGTGTTAAAATCTTTACTTAGGTTTCACTTGGAAATACTTAAATAGTAAGTTTAAAAGGTTGGTATTAGGTTAACCATTGTGAATGTCAGTATTTCTTTTAGTTTAGGTTATTTTACAGTGTATCTGTATGACTTACAAAAACCAGTAAAGAAGGTCTGAAAAAATAGTTCATCAAGTAACTGCTAATTTTTCAGTTACAAGGACCCTGTTTGATCATAGAAGTTACCTAAAAAAAAACACCATGGGTAATAGCATGGATATGTAAATTTAGTACTAGGGTATCAAAGACAAGTAGACCCCTTGCCTCCATCGCTTTCCACCCTACTGTTCTTGGTCAGCTAGAGATCTTGCCTCAAATAAACATAGAGGTCTTCCTAAGGAATGCCATTTGAGATTGACCTCAGGTACATGCATGCCCTGTGATTACAAACATAAATGTGCATGCCTTAGGTAAAGTTACCATTGCTATATTGAAAATCTATGACCAAATAACTTAGGAAAGAAAGGGTTTGTTTGGCTTAGACTTAGATAACACTGTTCATCATCAAAGAAAGTCAGGGCAGTCTGTTTCGAATGAAACAGAGCAGGATCCCAGAGGTAGGATCTGATGCAGAGGCCATGGAAAGGTGCTGCCTGGATATTTGATCATCATGAGTTGCTCATCCTGCTTTCTTTTGGAATTCAGGTCCACCATCCTAGGGATAGCAGCACCCAGAATGGAGTGGACCTTGTATCAATTACTAATTAAGAAAATGCTTTATAGCCCAATCTAATGGAGGTATTTTCTCAACTGAGGTCCCCTTTCTCAGGACACTGTAGCTTGTGTCAAATTGACATAAAACTAGCAAATAAACCACATATGAAAACAAAATACCTGATGTGTTGGTTTGAATAAAAGTGGTTCCCGTAGGCTCATAGGGAGTGGCACTATTAGGACGTGTGGTTTTATTGGAGTAAGTGTGGCTTTTTGGAGAAAATGTGTCACTGGGGGATAGCTTTGAGGTTTTAAATGCTCAAGCCAGGCCCAGTGTCACTCTTCCTTCCTGATGCCTTCAGATATGGATACAGAACACTCAACTACTTCTCCAGCACCTTGTCTGCTGGCCTGTCACTCTGCCTCTGAACATGATGGCAATGGACCTAACACCTGAAATGTAAGACAGGTCCAATTAAACCTTCTCCTTTTGAAGAGTGATCATAGTGTCTCCTTAGGGCAATAGAAACCCTAAATAAGACACCTGGTTAAAATTAAACAGAAAACACAAAAGTAGATATTACAAAGATGCTGTGATCCTGCCCATCTGGAGAGTACTATGTACCCATGACTTACGATGCTCTATTTCCCTCCCACATATAACCTGGGTCTATTATTTGTATTCTTTACATAAAATTCCTTTCATGTTATTGGAATGAAATGATCCTCTAAACACAGAAGCTCAAAAATGGCAACTGATTCTGAAATAGCAAACACCTTTCTCTAAGGTGCCACATATATTTATTTCTTATCCTCCTTCATTACTAAGGTTTGAGTTTTATTTTTTCCTAAAAACTCACATTTTTGGCAAATATGTTCTGTGGGCACATTTCATATAGGAAGATTTTATTTCCAATATTTTCGTTTACTGACCAACTTATTGTCTCCAACTATAAAATTCATGTCTCCTTGGGTTTGGTGACTATTAACAAATTGTGTGATTGCTGCCACTGTCTTTTGGTTACTTAAATTTAGTTTTTCTGTTTGTTTTTCTTTATTTTTACTTTAGTAACTTTGCATTTGTCATACTTTCAGAATTGAATGCAGAATTAAAGTATACCCAAAAGGCAGGTGTAACACCATGTTTTCTCATGTCAAGGAATCATTGTGATTTATTGATTTTTTTCTTTCAAAGTTATACTTGCTACTCAACTTCCTGAAATATTAGGTGTGCATGGGTTGCAGTGAGAAAAAGGTATTAAAATGTGACCAGGATTATAATGATGAGTTACATAGATAGTAGAGAAAGGTAGAAAACCATATCTTAAAATATATTAATCCTAAGGGGGAATAAAAGACTCCAACAATAATTCTCTAGAGTAACCCAGGAAATATTTGTCAGCATTTGGTAGCACAAAAATGCATATGAGAAAACATAGCTAATTTTTATCTCGGCCGAATTTAGTGGATGAAATCATTCTGTCAAAGTTCTTGGTCTGAAGTCATTATTGGTAGATCAAGTTCTTATTCAGAAATCAGAAACTCATTCATCTGGTAGTAGACAGCTGTGAGTGTCATCATACAAATACTCACTGTGTATGGGGAGGCTGGGCACTAGTATCAGGCTACATCATCCAAATGCTATAAATTTGGAAATTCCATGGTCGCTAAGAAGGAATGGAAAGATTGATGAAAAACACAATTATGTTGTAGACTAGATTATTACAAAACTCAGGTTTTTAAATGTAAGTGGATCACAATGTTCTTGCCTGTAGCTTGAGCATTAGTAAAAAAAGATTCTAAGTTGACTGGATAGTTATGTCAATAGTCATAATTGAATGAACAGATTGTGTTCAGACGACATGTCTGAAAATTCGAGAGCATCTGAGGGCCTCTTAAGAGTACTCTGAGCAAAGTTAATTTTTAGAATTCTGGGTAGAACACAAAGGAAGAGCTGGAGCTCAGTAGGTATGAGGTTGTGATTTGAGCACTCGACAGGAAATAATTATATATAAGGAATGACTGCTTTACACAGATTCATTCACAGATGTGTCTGCCCCACTGAACTTGTTGGTTTTATGTGTCAATTTGACACATGCTAGAGTCATCATAGCAGAAGGAGCCTCAAGTTGAGGAAATGCCTCCATGAGATCCAACTGTAAAACATTTTTGAAGTCAGTGATCAATGGAGGAGGACCCAGCCTATCATGCATGGTGTCGTCCTTTGGCTTATGGACCAAGGTTCTTTAAGAAGGTATCCTGATCAGCCATGAGAATTAAACCAGTAAGCAGGACCCTGCTATGGCCTATACACAAGCTACTGCCTCCAAGAACCTGCCTTGTTTGAGTTATTGTCCTGACTTCCTTCAATAATGAACAGCAATATGGAAGTGAAAGCTGAATAAACCTTATCCTCCCAACTTGCTTTTAGTTCACGATATCTTAGTTTTCTGAGCAATATCTAACTAACTTAAAGACCCACCTTAATTTTTAAACTTATTTTTTAGTATAAATTTTGTAATCTTGTTACTTGGCATCATAAAAATTTATTAATTTGTGAATATTTCTAAATGATATAAATAGAAATGAGTTCTAAGAAAATGAGAATATTCATGAAAATTCATTAAAATAGCATATACTGATTAAAACAATATAAGTTTTATAAATATGTATTTTTATATTATATATGTTACATACTGTTATACTATATTGCATATGTGATATATTTATATAATAAATAATTTATTATATATCAACATATAATGTAAATATATAGATACATATATAATAATATATTTGAGAGAGAGAGAGAGAGAGAGAGAGAGAGAGAGAGAGAGAGAGAGAGATTGAGAGAGAGAGCACCTGCATGTCTGTTTCTGTGTATCTTCCAAAGTTTTAAACCTGGGTAAACTTTTGGAGCACCTGAAAGTGAGAGAAAAATGTGGAGCTTATCTAAAGCACTATGTGAGAGGTAAGAAAATGCCACTTGATGTCATTCTCTTAGGAGATTTGTTGTTCGGGACCTCTTTAATGATCTATGATAAAGACAAACATGGAGAAGTTCTGTGTAACTGTCTAGAATTTGGCCTCAATGGCAGTCTCAGCTAAAAAATAGCTTCTGTCTTCTGAATGACCCTCAAAGTTTTGATTGACGTTAAGAATCAAGTGAAGGTCAGCTTTACACCTGCCTCAGCTGAGCCCTCTGGGGCCATCAAGTGGATTTCTTCAGCATGCTTACTATAGCTCAATTATTAGTAAAAATTGAGGAACTGGGAGCAGTTTCACTAGTATCATGGGATGGAATATATTTGAGAGGAATATACCTGAAGAAACATCTATATATGGTTGCTTTAAGATCCAAGGCAATTCCCCTCAGCATGATGGACTCAGAAAACTAAGACATCTTATTCGGACAGAGTAATCCATGAGTGAAGCAAAGGTTGCATCTTATTTCTAACCTATCAATGGAGGACAATTTTATAATCAATTGACTAGGATCAGATCAAAAGCTCTCCAAGGAAAGAGTACCTGGAGGAGTGTCAAGGACGCTTAAATAAGGACGTGTGCCGAGATGAAAATGCTGCTACTGTGTTTGGAAGCACCTTCTCTGTCATTAATCACACTAACAACTTAAAATCTAATTGGCTCCCTCAGGGCACATTTGTTTTCGTTGAGATTGGCTTTGTCCCAGTTTCTCAATTGCCATGATGTTTTTCATCATCTGAGCATTTATGAAGATACTTTCGATGGGGGAATTTCAGTGTCACAGAGTGATTGTAGCCTTGAACAGTGTTTCAGATCCTTTCTTGACCTTCACTAAGTTATGAAAGTGAGGTCTTCTGAGAGGACACGATAGTCAAGAAGTGACAGGAATATCAGATATTTTTAGTCACAAATAGGAGACTAATCATGAAATGTTGCATAACTTTAGTAAGATACTTCTTTCCCTTTATGTAAGGTGACTGTCTACATTGGACAGTGATGTCCATTTTATACATACATCTCTTTTGATTCTTAACATCTTTGCTATTATATTTGCTTATCAGTCTTTGTTATACTAGTCTTATAACTGTTCAATTTCCTGTGTCCAGAATTTAAATTTCAGATGCATGTACTCATGTTACTTGAACAAGGTTCATGTTTTCATAGTGGTTATATTTTTACCTATGAATTCTGTGTAGGGACTGCTAATTCAAGAATTCTGAAAAGCTCTTCTGATTATACTGCCACTGGACAGTCCTTTAAGCTCTGTACTAAAACAGCCAACATGCTTGGCAACATTTTTCCCTATTGGGTTGCCATGTCCAGCCATGGCCTGAGGATTTATGCACTGTTTTATTATATCTTGCTACACCATATTCAATGGATAATCCTGGGAGGCCTGCTTTTTTGTTTTTGTTTTGTTTGTTTGTTTGTCTTTCTTTTCTTTTTTTTTTGAAGAGTTGATCTGAAGGAGATGAGGAGGTAGGGGAAGAGACTACAAGTAGAGAGAGGGGAAACTAGTCAAGTCAGGATGTTATGTATAAGAGAAGAATAAACATTTAAAGAAGAAGAAGAAAAAATAAAAGCCATCATCAAGGCTCCTCAAACTATTTAATAAAACAGCAAGGAAAGAGATATTACCAAACTTTTTATAATAATACAGCATTACTCTGATACCAAGACTGAATAGAAGCATAATAAAAATAGAAAAACATAGAAAAATGTTGATGAATACAGATGAAAATTCTCAATAAAATAATGGCATAAAAACAGCTTTGCCTTGCTTGCTTTCTTCTCCCTACCAATGGGGTTGAAGCATCCTCACTTGAGCTCTTCAGCTTGTTAATCTCCTTCAGTTCTGTGGATTGTATACTGGGTATTCTTTACTTTTTAGGCTAATATCCACTTATTGGTGAGTATGTATCATACATGTCTTTAGCGTCTGAGTTATCTCACTCAGGGTGTTATTTTATAGCAATCGTGTGGGGCAGAGGGAGGGAGAGACATGGGTGGAAGAGAGGAGGGGGAGGGAAATAGGAGAACATGATCGGGTATTGGGAGGCAGGAGTGAAGCCCTAAGGGCCAGCAGAGTGAATAGAAACAGGCAATCTCCAAAGTAGGTGGTGGGAGGACCCTCTAGAATGTACCAGACCTGGGAAGTGAGAGGCTCTCAGGACCGAGATGAAATGCCCAACAGTGGGGAGAGAGAACTTGTCGAGTCCACCTCCAGTAGAAAGAAATGTCAATAAGTGGAGGGATGTGGTTGTCATCCCACAGTCAAAAACTCAGAATTGTTTCTGTCTAACAGAACTGCAAGGATAAAAATGGAGAAGAGAAAGGGTGCTACTGTGTGCTTATTGACAGGAGCCTAGCCAGCATGGCTGCCCTTGGAGAGGCCAAGTAAGCAGCTGACTGAGACAGATGTAGATACTTACACCAAACCAATGGATTGAAGTCAGGGACCCATGGCTTGAATTAGGAAAAGTCTGAAAGAAGTTGTGGAAGAGGGTGATCACCAAAGGAAAACAAGCAGTTTCAAATAACCTGGATGCCTGAGATCTCTTAGACACTGAACTACTAACCAGGCAGCATACACTAGCTGGTACAAGGCCCCCACCACATATACCACAGAAGACTGCCTGATCTGGCCTCAGTAAGAGAGGATGCACCTAACTCTCCAGAAACTTTAAACCCCAGGGAGTGGGGAGGCCTGGAAAGGTGAGGTGGGGTGGATTGTGGGGACATCCTCTTGGATACTGGGACAGGAGATGGTGAATTGTTGGGCAGACTGGGAGGGGGATAACGACTGGACTGTAAAACAAAGATTAAAGGTAATTTTTTAAAACGTGTTTTTTTTCTTTCAGATTAGTTTTGCTTTTAGGTTTTCTTTTCTTTAGCCTATACCACCCTGCACAGGAACGGTATATTCTATCCTAGCAAAGGTTCACACTCTAACTGCTGATCTGATTTTACTCCTAGACATCATGAGATGTTCCCAGTCATATCTCACATTACTTGTGCTTGAGATACCCATATTCCTCCTGCCACTGCTGTCTTGCTTCCTCTGACTCTCTGATTCCTAACATCCTGGACTCACAGTTCAGCAATGTCTGAGCTTCCAGTTCATTTTCAAAAGAACTAATATGAATAACTTATTATTAGTTTGAACAGTAGTGGAAGGTGATATTCAGGTACCTTCTGGGACAGTAAAATCATCAATAATTCTACCAAGCTGTGAAACCATCAAGCTACAAAATGACACACCTGGCAATATATCCTTGTTGGTTCAATAGTAGCATGAATGTTATTTGGCTATGAATTACATTCTAATTGGATTTAAAGTGGGAAAGGCATAACCATTCCTCTAAATCTGGCCTACAGTCTGTATCTGAAGAGCTCATAGGCACCAAGGTTGAACCTTGTATAATCATTTTACTAAATGGTAATTTAATGATAGTATTAAAGTGCCCTCGAAATAAGTATCTTTATACCCATAGACGAGCGCATCCTCTAGTCCTCATCAGGGAAGTTTCTTCATGTGAAGCTGGTCAGTTAGCATAGAAACTCAGAAATGGTCAATGTACAGAGATGTAAATCTCTGTCAAACCCCTTCCTCCAAAAGCTCAGGGAATATCACAGAAGAGGGTGCAGAAAGATTGTATGAGTCACAGGTTGTGTGGTAGCACAGCAAAACATTGCTTTCTGAATATGACATGGTTGCTACATGGACTTGGGTAGCTGTGCTCTGGTTGCCTGCAAGGAACTGTACAAGATTAAATCAGAATGAGACTCCATCATGAAAGGGGGCGTGTCCAATACTTCCAAATGAGAAAGTCTGAACAGTTGTTGGCTGCTAGGGAGGGTAGAATCTGTATTTTAATGATGTGACTCCTCAAGTAGATATTCCTACACACATCGGTATACGTTCAACACAAACTGAAACTGGTAGATTATGAAAAGCATAAACAAATTTTAAAAACATACAACATTTTAGCATTGATGTTATGGAGTTAGAGGAAAGGAGTGATGCTGAACTTGAACAAAAGCACTGTATATATGTGTGTATAATTTTAAAATGAACTTTGAAAAATGGAGCAATCTACTTATCAATGAGTGCATACCAGGTGCATTCTTTTGTGATTAGGTTACCTCACCCAGTGTATCATCTAGTTCCATCCATTTGCCTAAGAATTTCATGAAGTCATTGTTTTTAATAGCTGAGTAGTACTCCATTGTGTAAATGTACCACATTTTCTGTAGCTTTTCCTCTACTGAAGGACATCTGGGTTCTTTCCAGCTTCTGACTACTATAAAAAAGGCTGCTAAGAACACAGTGTATGCACTCATTGATAAGTGGATAATAGCCAAAAAGCTCAGAATGCCCAAGATACAATTCACAGACCACATGAAGCTCAAGAAGGAAGACCAAAGTGTGGATGCTTCAGTCCTTCTTAGATGGGGGAGCAAAATACAGGAGGAAATATGGAGACAAAGTGTGGAGCAGAGACTGAAGGAAAGGCCGTCCAGAGACTGCTCCACCTGGGCATCCATCCCATATACAGTCACTATTGCTGATGCCAAGAAGGAGCCTGATATAGCTGTCTCCTGAGAGGCTCTGCCAGAGCCTAACAAATACAGAGGCAGATGCTTACAGTTAACCATTGAACTAAGAACAGGATCCCCATTGGAGGAGTTAGAGAAAGGACTGAAGGAGCTGAAAGGGGTTGCAACCCCACAGGAAAAATAACAATATCAACCAACCATACCCCTTCAGACCTCCCAGGGACGAAATCATCAACCAAAGAGTATACATGTACAGACCCATGGCTCCAGCTACATATGTAGCAGAGGATGGCGTTGTTGGGCATCAGTGGGAGGAGAGGCTCTTGATCCAGTGAAGGATGGATGCCCCAGTGTAGGGAAATATCATGGCAGGTAGGCAGGAGGGAGTAAGTGGGTAGGTGGGTGGGTGAGCATCCTCATAGAAGCGGAGAGAGATGAGTGGGATAGGGGGTTTCCAGAGGAGAAATTGGAAAATATTTGAAGCATACCTAAAGAAAATATGCAATAAAAGAAAAGAAAAAATGGAAAAAAGAAATAGGACAGACTAAAACATAAAAAGAGTAGTATTGTCAAAACTCTGTTTAGAATTATTTAAACAGGTCCCTGGATTTTCAGATTGTTGGGTGTATTTCTACAGGAGATTTGGGCCACGTTTCCAGACACCTCCATCCCTGACACTGAACTCAGCCATTGCAGGGTAGAATGTCCACCTTGTCTGTCTTCTACAATGCTGCCTTCCCTCCCACCCATAGATTTTGGATTTCACTACTACAAGTTAAGACATGACTATTTTTCTTCCCCTTGTGCCACTAGATTTATTACATTCAGCTTTTTACTCTAATGATTCTGGGCATATGTTTAATAACATTGTTTGTCATGTTAAATTTCTAATTATTAATTTGGCTAGTGTCACTCTTCCTACGAGTAACAGATTTTTCCCATATAACTACAGTGTAGATTTCAATGTTGCTGAACAAAGAATTCATTACTTTTTAATAAAAGATTTACTTGATAAAGATTTTTGTGTCTATGCCCTCATATTCTATTAGAGTAGGAAGGTTTCACTAAATTTTCAATGACTGAAATTGACATCTTAAATGCTTATCAAAGCATTCATCTATCAAATGTGTCTGGTATGAATCCTTTTCATAGGTAACATACAATACGGCCTTGTAGTTCTGACAACCTGTGTCAATTTAAATTGGCATTTAAGTGATTATTTGTATAGATTAAATATCTATTACATTTACAAAATATTGTCCTTCTGCATCCTTGTGTACTTTCATCTGTTTTCTCTGTTTTCAGTTGAGCATTTCACACATTTTCAGTTAATTGCTATTATCATTCAATAATTTATATTATTTAAAGTAGAGATTTTAAATATAAATTTTCATCATATCTAAGGGTTCCTTTAAACACAATGCAGCAGGTTATTTGGAGTATTTTAATTATTAAATTATTTTATTTACTTACTTTCCAAATGTTGGCCTCCCTTACGGTTCCCCCCTCCCAGAGTGTTTTATCCCATGTCCTCTCCCCTTTATCTCTGAGAGTGTGCTTTCTTCACTCATCCATGCCCTCACCCACCTCGCCCTCCCCAGCATTTCCCTTCCCTAGGGTATCAGGTCTCTACCCTTTAGGCACATCCTCTCCCACTGAAGCCAAACAAGGAAGTCCTCTGCTACTTGTGTAATTGGAGCCATGGACCAGCCCATGTATGCTCTTTGGTTGGACTTAGTTTCTGGAAGCTCTGAGAGTATTATTTTTATCCTCCTCCTCCTCCTCCTCCTCCTCCTCATCCTCATCATCATCATCATCATCATTATTATTATAGTTCTCCTTTCTATCTTCTTTTCTTTCTTTCTTTCCTTCCTTTCTCTCTTTCTTTCTTTTTGTCAATTGTCCCTAGCAAAGAAGTGTGCAGTTTTGTTTACAATTGCTTCTTCTATATTAAATATATCATCTTTCTATCTTCTGATGTGGCTTCTGATAGCAAGCACACTATAGTTGCCTTTTCCCTCAAGAGCAGGGTACTTTGATGCTCTAGCTCCTTTTAGGATTTGCTGTTTGCCTTTGGCATTTTGAAGCTTGAATGTGCATTGGTGGTCTTTCTTTTTCATGTTTATATATTTAAGCGTTCTCGATGTTCTCTGTGTATTTGGGTTTCTTTTACTACTGTCAGTAATAAAAGAACTTCAGCCATTTGCACTTTGATATAACTGCTGTATCCTTTGCTCTCCTTGTGTGTCAATTACAAATATGCCTTATCTTTTGAGCCCTTCCCCTCTCCTTCCCGGTTCTTGATTAGTATCTCTAGTTTTTTTTTCATTTCATTTTGGCATGCTTTTTGTTTTGCTTGTTTAAAAATATATATGAGATTTGATTTGTACTTACATGGGAATTCACACATCCTTTGCAGGTCTCTGCCAACAGGTGGGTTTTTGCCTGGTCAATAAAAACCCAACTGTTGGCAGGGACCTGTAGCACTAAGTTGTTTAGCATCGAGGAAGATTATATAGATTTGAAAGGATTATCTTCAGATATAATACAATTTAAAGTCAGAACATAATTCAGGCATAGAATTGTAAACTCTTTAAGTCAGGAGACATGGTAGAGTACTTTACTTAAATTGATAAATAGGATAGACTAGATGTTAATTATATATTAGACTTAATAATTTACATAATTGATATGGTTGTGCTCTATGTTTGAGAGAAAAGAGCCTTTTTTATTGGTCAAAAGGGGGAGATATTGGGGTTTTGATTTCTGCTTACGGGAGAATTCCTATGTCCACTGCAAGTCCCTGCCAACTGTTGGTTTTTTGACAGGTCAATAAAATGCCAAAGGCCAATCCCTGGGCAGGGGGGACAGAGGTGGGACTTTTAGGATTCCCAAGAAAGAAAAGCAGAGGAGAGAAGGCCAGAATCACCATGATGAGAAACAGAGAGTTCAGACTTAAAATTCCCCTGATTGAAATAGAGATTTAGCAAATATTAACTCAGTAATATATAGGAGGGGAGTGTGTAAGCCACATGGAGGTTCAGGAGTGTCCCAGCCATTAAGCTAGTAAGGCGTGTGTGTGTGTGTGTGTGTGTGTGTGTGTGTGTGTGTGTGTGTGTGTATAAAACAAAATAAAATCTAAGATAGAACAAAAACATCACATTGAAGTTGGACAAGTAAAACCAACAGAGCCCAAGAAAGGGCACAAGAATCAAAAATCTACTTGTTCACATACTTGAGTCCCATAAAAACATTAAAATGAAAGCCACAATGTATACATAGAGGACTACTAGTGTCTTGCAGGTTCACTGATGCAGTTCTCACCTGTCTCCAAACTCCTGATTAAAGAAAATCTTCATTTGTCTTGTGCCTTTTTCTTCATTTCCAATACTGTATCTTTTGAGTTTTCATGGTTTGCTTGTGTACAAACATATGTTTACATGTTGCTGTGTCCATCTCAGAGTTTTACATTTTAATCATAGTTATTTTAAAATTGTGGACCAGTAATTCCTGGATATGTCTCTAATGATCATTTTGTGTCTTGAGGAAATATTTTGTTTTTCCTGCTGTTTTTGTTTTTGTTAAATGCTACACTTGGAGTAACAGAGGAAATGAGCTTGCAGATCTTCAGAAGACAGGATTTTATTTCACAATAAGTTAAGATTAAGATGCCCAAGTCTTCCAATTTCTTTTTGGGCTTTTGTGGTCTCACTATAATAATCTGCTTTTTTGCATATTATATCTGAATTCACTTTTGGTGTGCTGTTGACTAGTAGAGGTAAACAGTGGTTTGCACACTCATTTTACAGTGTAAACGGGATTGTGACACAGATCTGTGACTTTAATGTGTACCTTAAGGCTTCTCCACTTTTATGAAAGGCATGTTCACTCTATGCACTCCCCACCACTGAACCAAGCTGTGGAACGGTATTTTCTCCTGATGCTAGAATTTACTTTCAGGAGTGTTCCAAACTACGGATACCAGCCCTTTCTCTTAACAAAGTCAAAGTCCAGGAAATCTGTGTAACCTATAGCTATCATGTCTCTGAATTTCCCACTCAGACACACTCATCTAACCACAGATGAAATTTTTCTATGTTATGTCTATAGCACCAATTGTCCAAGTAAGACTACTCCTTGTGTCAACTTTGCATTTCCTTCCAGCCCAATGTGAGATGATTTGTTCCAGAAACTTGGCGTTCAACTAAACCCAAGCAAGATATTTGTGGTCCATCATAAAGCTTTATCTATTGCATGTTGCATCAATGGCTTCCAAGTTCTCACTTAGTCTGACATGCTATTCAATGCTAATTAGTTTAATCATTTAAAATGTTTTGGACAATGTTGCATATCTACTTGTATATCAGATTTATTGTTAATTTGGTTTTTAAATTGAGACTAAGTAAAAATTCCCTCTTATTTACCGAGCTAATGGAAATCTTGTGTTTGTGTCACTTTGTTGCCAACTTTACTCTGTTCCCACTCCATGTTTGGTATGTATGTATCATGTATGTTATGTATTCTTGCCTCTGTGTGTGTGTGTGTGTGTCTGTTTACATGTTTGTTCTTATGTGTAAGCAAGCTCATACACATATGTAAATGAAGAGGCCAGAGATTGACTTCTGGTATCTTTCTCAGTAGCTCTCAATCTTATTAATTTTTGGATAGAGTACCTCTAATGAACCTATATTTCACGGATGCCTCCACTGCAAATACTGTACTGACTCCCAATCTCCCTAACCCAGACCAAGTCTTTCTTTGCAAACAAAACTTTTATTTCACAGAGGAAAAAAATAAAAGTTTGTGAGTGCAATACACTGCCCAAGCTCACATTATGGAAGAGACTGAAGGTGTCTCTACCTCAATTTTGGATTCAATTCTAGATAATTCTAAAACCTAAGTCATATTTAGGCCTTTGAAAACCTTGCACAAGAACAGAAATAGCAACATGTACAAAAATGGACCATTCTGTGTTAATTGTGTTTGCATGCTCTTGCCTTTTTCTGTGTTCTGTGATATGGGGATGGTGCAGATTTAATTCTTATTCAATTACTCCCACTAAAATATTTCCTACCTCCATTTTCAACATCTAAAAAGCATGCAGTAGGACACAACTGATAGTGTGGACATTTAGTAGACAAATTATTTTTCTCTTTCTCAAAGCCAGAGTCCAGTGAACGATGATGATTGTATTGACTAATTAGCTCATATTAAATGATTACCAATTAATTAATGCAGATTATGTTTTGTCCTTAACAATATGATTTCCAAAACTGCACAAATTTTCAGGCACCAGATGAAAGGATGACTTTTTTATGTTGGAGGATTTGACAACACATTCTCTAACCAGGTAGGGAAAGTAGTGATATCAGTATGTAGCATAAGTCTTTTATCTTACTAATTCCCATAGGTTCCTATTCCTACTATAATGAATGATAACCGTTTTCCTATAGGGGAAAATCCCTTTTATAAAAATCACAGGAATTTAGGCACACTTAATTTTTTTGAGATATAATGTCCCAGTTCAACATAACCCTTCACTTCCCAAGGTAAGGGCACCTCTGTTAAGGAAACCTCTTTTCTTAGTGTTTACTTATTCTTTCTTTATTTTTTATATTTCACAGTTTAGAAATGGAAAACACATAAAGTAAAAGCTTCTCCATTTTTTAGACCAACTCCTGAGAGTCACTAAAGCAAAGGGATTTAAGTGGGACTTTCAGGATGTTCTGAGTTTATCTGAGCACAGGACAGTTTGTATTCTATACCTGCAAGCATTTCATAAACACCAATTAACTGACATAACAACCTGGGAACTTGGCTTCTATGTCATCTCCTTTATAGATAAAATGACAGCAACATGTAATCAAGCTATGTGAGGTGAGATATGGGTTGCTTTCCCATAAACAGGGAGAGAGAGTCACAGGTTTGGACTAAATGAAATGAAAAGAAGTCTGATTGGCAGAAACTCTCATTTACGATCTTTGTATTTAGTAAATATTAATTCAGTTTTTGGTATTTGCAAAGCACTAAGTCCAGCTTGGCTCACACACAAGTTACTCTCTGTTCAACCTTTTAAACCCTCATGGTAGGTTGCCACCGAGCTGGATTAATAGCTTCACGTTACTATGGATTCAGAAACAGCTGCTGCTTGCTTTACTGTTGCCTCGCATATTCTTCACATGGCATCTGTCTCCATCCAGATGTGCATACTTATGCACTTAGAGTATATGCTTATTTTCTGTGGCTGAAGTGATTCCATTCTTGCCAGACTCAAATGGGTTGTTCCTATACTGACACATTGTCTGAAATATCTCATGTCAACATTTCTATACCTATTTCCTTTATAACGTTTCCACTTAAAAAATCACCCTCCCCATCTTCCACTTGTTGTCCTATTATCCCTTGTTGTCAATACCAAATCCCTCTATGAATGTTTTTAAATCCACTGTGGGACATTCATTTCTGACTTTCTTTTTACCCTAAAACCTTGCAAAGTCCCTTGAAGCTCTCATATCAGTTTCTTAAGCACATTAACACATAACTCACTTGTCTCTGTGTCTTTACAAAGCTAAAGGCTTTTGAATATCATAGAAATCTCTTAAAGGTCTTCCTACTTCTATTATTGGTTGTCTTTTTTGAGTTCTCATCTTCTGGATCCTCTTGACAATAAATTTTTCTTTTTGATGCTATGATTTTCTATTTTCCCACTAACTAGTACTCCTCTGTGACATTTGTAATTTCATTCTCTTCTTATATCTGCATTTTCATTGAGAAAAAACATTCTCGGGGTTGGGGATTTAGCTCAGTGGTAGAGTGCTTGCCTAGGAAGCCAAGGCCCTGGGTTCGGTCCCCAGCTCCAGAAAAAAAAAAAAGAAAAAAAAAGAGAAAAAACATTCTCTCTCCCTGTCCTTATAAATTGAACTTGTTTATCCACATAAGTACTCAATGTTTGGTAAGATAGTTGCATTTTTCTTAATTGTACATGGAGTGTTGTAGATAGGAAAATATGTCCATAATTGCAGTGCTTTAGAAATATAGATGTAAAACCTTTTCTATTCTCACTAAAATGGTTTTTATTCACATTTTGAGAATCAATTCGGGCTGGAGAGATGGCTCAGCCGTTAAAGGCTAGGCTCACAACCAAAAATATAAGAGAATCAATTCAATCAACTTTAATCAGTTTGAACTCTGATGCATAGAAACTATAGTCTTGAGGCTTAAGGTAGAAGATAATTCTTACACTTCAAGATCCTGAAAGGAATAAATGTTAAACATTGATGAAATCTTGACTTCACTTTGTGAGAATTATACGCGTGATATCTTTGGCAAAAATAGGTAGACATTTATTTGTATTATGACAATAGTATGGTGCAATACTCTCTAGAGATGTATTTTGTATATGTTTCTTAGGAACTCTCTCTTTTTCCGCATTGCTGTCACCTTTTTACCATACTGGCCCTATAATCCAAACTGTGCCTCACATTATGAAGTGTGCCATCAGTTTGACTTAATGAAATTCCAAATATTCTCAGGTTTGCCTGTCTAATCCAAAAGACCTACTCAGTCCCTATCACCAGTTATCTTACCTGTGATATTTCTGCAATGAATGATGAATTGAAATCCAACTGCCCAAAAAGGGTTTTGCTTTTGAAGTACAAAAGCAAAAACATTTAAACATCTATTTTTAATTTTGTCACATTTGAAATCAATTTGGCCTAATGTTGCTATCAGATACAGGATGGAAAAAAACATGAAGCAGAACTCACCAGAAAGAGGACTGATGGATAAGAACAAAGTGATAGTCTATGTAGTTATCTACACTCATATGATATTGGTTTTGATTTCGATAAAGAACCAAACTTTTCCTGGGAAACTGTCACTGTCATATGTGAAATAGCCTTTATGATGTTCTTGTGTTAACATTATGTTACTGTGACAATTAGCATAACTAAGACAGCATAGGGGAGGAGTAGCTTTATTTCATCGAACAGGTTATAATCTGTCCTTGAAAGAAGTTAGAATAATGCTCCCTGGCTTACTTATAACCTCACACTTAAGCAGTTTGGAGAATGCTACCTTCTGTGGTAGGCTAGATCCCTTCAATTCAAATAACAATCAAAACGATCTCCCAGACATATGCAGAGGACAATCTGATCTGGGAACTGTTTAAAATGAGACTATTTTCTCAGATAAATATGAGCTGTGTTAGATTCATATTTAAAACTAAGTAGGATGGTATTTTGTGTTACAGAAATACTGAAGGATAGCTTCAAAGCAACCATCTTATCATGTAGAAGACACAGAAATAAAGTTTATCTCATGGAAGATTGGAAGATATTTTTCACACTACTCACCAGAAGAAAGAGAACAATATGAGAACCAAGGGCTGAGGAAAACCCCAAGTCACCAACTGATTACTGACATCCATCAGTTGGGATCTACATTTTTGAGATTCCATATCCTCTCAAATGTCTGCACCATAGTTAACAATCATTAAGCAACAGACTCAGACAAATGCAGATGCCCACAGTGAAATAGTGGATGGAGCTTAGGGATTATTATAGAAGAATAAGGACAAGGATTATGGGCCAGAAGGAAAAAAAACTCTACAGGAAAGTCAACAAAGTCAATAAACCTGGACTGTTGGGGCTCTTAGAAACTGAACCACCAACCAAATAGCATACATAGGCTGGAGCTAGACTCCCCACAAGTGTAGCAGATGTGCAGCTTAGTATTCATATGAGTCA
Organism: Rattus norvegicus; assembly: GCF_021556685.1. Taxonomy (NCBI): domain Eukaryota; kingdom Metazoa; phylum Chordata; class Mammalia; order Rodentia; family Muridae; genus Rattus; species Rattus norvegicus. The sequence goes on from NC_141549.1 coordinate 90,217,536, forward strand.
TGATCAATTGGATAGGGGGCTATCACAAAACCTGTTGCCTAGATGAGGGATATGTTCTACTTGGCTGCCTTGTCTAGACTCAGTGGGAGAAGATATGCTTACTCCCCACAATGTGCCAGGGTTGTGGCATACCTGGGTTGGGGGCACCAAACTCTCAGAGGAGAAGGAGATGGGGAAAGGATTGTGGAAGTGTGTGACCTGGAGGGGGGCAGTTAGTGGGATGTTGTAGAGGGCCGCAATAACATTCGCCACCACTACATGGCGCTGGCTTCCACTGCGCCCCACGTGGAAGGCCAGGATAGCCTCCGCCATTACAAGATGGCGCCAGCCTTCGCCGCGCCAGCCGGCTCCCTTTCAGGAAGTTAACTGTGCGCATGTGCAAGAGTGCCTTCGTGCCAGGTCTTTGCCCACTCCGGGGCGTGCCTTATGAGATCATGGGTAAACAACCAACCAGGTGTGGGTGCACCGCAGTAGGGTGTTTATAAGCGCGCCATGTTGGCGCGGCGGGCGCTTCCTCTTCTAAGATTAATAAAGTTGGTCACAGTAAGGATTTCTATGTACCCGCAAATTTCTTGCCGGCGGGAAGTCGCACGCAGGACAGGATCTATAGTGAATAAATAAAAAAATAGAGCTGAAGGGATTTGAAACCCCTAGGAAGAACAGAGTCAACTAACCAGAACCCCCAGAGTTCCCAGGGACTAAACCACCAACCAAAGAGTATATATGGAGTGACCCATGGCTCCAGCCATATATGTAGCAGAGGATGGTCTTATTGGGCATCAGTGGAAGGAGAGGCCCTTGGTCCTATGAAGACTTCATGACCAGGTGTTGGGGGGTGCTAGGGTGGGGAGGAGGGAAGGAGTGGGTGGGTGAGTGAACACCCTCATAGAAGCAGGGAGAGGGGGGGATAGAATAGGGGTTTTCTGGAGGGGAAACCAGGAAAGGGGATAGCATTTGAAATGTAAATAAAGAAAATATCTAATGAACGAAAAGAAAAAATAAAATAAAAAGAATGTGAAACTGCTTAGAACATTTCAGATTCAAGCCACAAAGTTACATTTCAGTCACTAAAGACTAGTAGTGAACTCTGAAAGCAAAATTATTAACTAAAACTTCAAACTCTTAATAGTTTTAACATTCTTTAAAGTAAGCTTTGATATTCAGTGTGAATTCTTCATCACAAGTATCTGCAAAATAAACCATATTTACAAGCTCTCCACATATAATGCCATATAAAGAAGTCTCTCCAATCCACGTGAGTAAGGAAGCAAGAAGGTAGAAGGTAGTAATAGAATGATAATAAGACTGAAACTAGAAAATCAAATATTAAACCCTCCATCTCAGTGCTCAACATCTATAGCTTATGATGGCATCATTGTGATTGGATAAACATCTCCCTCCTGCCCTATCATTTTCAGCAGATATTTGCTCTCTCAGACTGACCGCACTGGATGCCTGTTGCTTTCTGTAACATGTATATTCTGGCCAATGTCCTGTTGGTCTTAGTGCAAAGTGTTTTGTTTCTCTTTGCTGACATCAATCTGTTTAACAAAAATGCCTTCCCTGTCTATAAGTTTAAATCTAATTCTTTATCTCGTCATACTGCATGATGTATAAGTATTTCCATTTGTGCTCATTGAAACCATAAATATAATTAAAAGTAAACAGCAACACACACGCCATAGCCTGAATGTTAATTACATAAAAATATCCATGCCATAGACTGAATGCTAGTTACTTAACCCGCAATATACATGTCATAGACTAAATGATGTCTTATCAGCAGTATGCAATCCAGAGCCTAAATGCTGTGTTGTTTAGAAATTCACACTTACAATTTCTCCCACATACTGGTTTTAAAGGCTAAAGATCCCCGAGATTCTATTTAGTCAGAGCAATGAGCACTCCTTTTTTCGGCTGTCTGTATTAATTTCTTTTGTGTCAATATGATGAAAGATTTACTTTGTTTCACCATTGTTGCGCCCATCTTGTCCAGCAAGGAAGATGCAACACCGTCGGATCCCTGTCAACAGCCTTTATTGCAGGACACCTTCATTGCTGATACGGGCACCAAGAGCGGCAAAGTCGCTCGCCTTATATACACAACAGTATGCTAATAATCTCTCAGGGATTGGTGGGGCACGGGTCACCCCACTATCACCCCATTGTCATCCCACTATCACCCCACTACTTGTCCTCCAGGGATTGGCGGAGAACGAATCACCTCACCAGCATGGTACCGCCCCCTCATTAGCATATTACTGGCCAACTGACACCAGGTGCAAAACCCGCGCATGCGCAGTACTATTGTTCAGCACAGGAGGGCGTCGGATCATACAGTTGCCCTGAGGAGGGGACAAGCCTGGGCATGCGCGGTAAGTTGTTTACATTCAGACGGGGCTGGCTGTTGGCGCCATCTTTATTTTGCCTCGCTGCTCCCTACACACCATTTCAGAGAGTTTTAGACTGACACGCAGGTAAAGTACAGTAGAATACTTTAGTTTATGGCCAAAACTGTGCATGTTGTAGCCGATGAGAAAACAGAGTGACAGTGGGGTGAGGAGCTATTTATAATGTTGAAGTCACACGTCTAGTGCTCTACCAGCTATTTTTCATCTCCCAAAATTTTCCGGTTCCTGAGTACTGCCAATAACTGGCCATCAAAGTTTCAAGTCATGAGTTGACAGGAAATATCAGTTTCAAGCCATAACTTAAATTCCATTGTATCTTCCCCATGCTCATGTATCTTAATTTTGTCAATTATCTACAGAACTACTGGAAAGAAGAATATTTCATACTCAGATCAATGTGTTTTGATGCCATTTTCTCCCTAGACTTTATACTCTCTTCTCTGCAGCACATAGGAGTTTTCAGAGATGATGCTGTGTGGTAGCTGAAGTGACTCTTTTGTCATAATGCCTATCCCATTTGTCACTACAGCTGTATAGGTTAGTATAGGTTCTTTGACATTTTCTGCTTCTGTTTTTACCAATAGATAGTTATATAACACGATCTTTTAGAGTCAATGAGTAGAAAACTTAATGTGGAGGTTGGTACACAGCAAATATCCAATAAGTGTTAATCATTGATGTTGTGGAAACAGTGGGTCTTAATAGAGTACTTGGCACATGTTAAGAATTGAAGTCTTTGAAGTATCATCACTTAAAATTTTGAACAACAAAACAAAACAGGCTCCTTTGAAGACTCCTCATCAGTAAATCAAGTTCTCTGCTATTTAAATATATTTTGTGTTTTACAGTAGTGATAAAATTAATCTTTATTTCATTTTCATTGGCAATTAAAGAGTTTGAATGAATTCAATGATTGATTTGGTTGTATATCTTTATTATATACAGTAAGTGCCAGTTTCTTAGGGATGTGTGCATTTTGTCTGTATTCTGTAGGCTGTTTTGTCCTAACTCTGCTTCACTTACCTGGACTCACACATGAACTATTTTCATCTGGGGAGTTTCTTGGAGGCTGATGTGACTGGAGCTTTTCTGTGGAGGGACTTTTCTGTGTTTAAATACTCAAGGACTCTGTTTCTACATGGCATTGGCTCATTAAAGGTGTATTTGCCCACTTCTTTGGTAGTTAAGTTCCCTGACAGTGTGTTCCATGGATTAAGTGATGAAGACACTTCTTGTATCAATCTTGTGAGCATCCTTTGGAAGATGTTACATGAAGAAGATAGAGTTAAAGTGGGAGAGATCTAAATAAGACATGGCATGGCTTGTATTTGATTTAGTGACAGATACCAATGATTGTCTGCATACAGATTGTGGTGTTTCATATGATGTGAAATTTGTTTGTCTAGGAACCATGATTCTTAGAGACTACTTCCTTATACTACAACAGATTGTAACACAGTGAAAGAAAGTGTGCTTAAAATTTGAAGTTGTCAGCGAAGAAACCACTGTTACTTTTGCTAAACTTAGAATAGTAGTAGGTGAATACAAAAATTTCTGCTACAATAAAACATTCTGACCTAAAGTAATTTTGGATTAAGAGTGCTTATTTGCTTTACTGGATTCGTTTTCACAATTTTGAGAATTTCTTTTTTAAATTATATATTTATTTATTATTGAAAATAGACTCTACTGGCATACAGTACATCACAGTTTTCCCCTCTCTCCACTCCTCTCTTCCTCTGATGCATTCCCTTTTTTATTCTCCTTTCCGAAAACTACAGGGCTCTCAGAGATGACAGCCCAATCAGACTAAACAAGACACAACAAGACAAGGCAAAAAGCCTTCATATTGATGCTAGACTAATCAATCCAATAGGAAGAAATGAGTATCATGAACAGGCAAAAGAGTCAGACATATACCCACAACCGCTGCTAGGCATTCCACAAAAACACCATGCAAAGAGCATAACAATATGCAGAGGACCGTTTTCATCTTTAGGGGTTACTTTCCACTGAAAGAAAATGCAGATAGGGGCTCAGTGCAGTAACACAAAGCTGGAAATAAAGCAGAGAACATTGAGGATTGCTATTTATTTGACCAGACTAAGACTTGTTCCAACTACTTTTCTTACAGATTGCCCTAGAAGTTGTACCACAGTGACTGATCTCTCCTACAATGATTAGTAGTAAAGAAAATACCCCCACAGCAATGGTCACAGGCTATCTGATGCAGGTATTTCATCATCCGAGCTTTCCTCTTCCTAAGTGTGTCACGTTGACAGCGGAGATTAGCCACCATAAATATTACAAAAATAATAATTCACGAGCAATTGGAAAATACGCAAGATGTAGTCATTTTCATTTCCATTGATCAGCATTCCAGGAAAAGAAAAATTATTTTGTTTATAAAGGTAAGACCATGATGTACTTGCTTGCAGGCCCTATTCATTTATTTCATATTTAAAGTTATCTAAATGAACCTTATTTTCTAATTAAGGAATTCTTTCATGGTCAGCAAATTGCTTTCAAGTTTGGTCTGTAAGTCTACAAAATGTCCCCATCATATTCTGACTCAAACATAACAAAGCAAATTTCTTTATTCATAAGAAGAATGTTTTCTGTCCAGAATTGCTCTTGATTAGTGTGGGGTTACATTACTAGGAAAGAACCCTGAGTGTGTTTTGTCAAAGTGCAGTAATTGTACTAGAAATAAGATGGCAATGGCTTTTGATTGCTTTGACTTTAATGGCTGTAAAAGCCATGGAGAAATAGACTTTATGCTACTTTTACACAGAATAATGACTGCCCATTTCTTGCCGCTGTTGTGCTCTTGATTTGGGTAAGAGATAATGCTGGTGTGTACTCAGGGCCTTTCCATTCTGAAGCTGCACATTTCAATTTTGAGTGTGCTGCCAGTGTGCATGGAACAGGCAATGATGATGGCCTTGGTATGCACTTCTTAAGGTAAGAGCATATTCAGAGGGCTAAGACACAGATATAAGTTCAATAAGAGGCAGTTATATAATGACACAAAGCAAAGTCCAGCAAAACTTCTCAGCATAAAATGTAGTCCCCCTTGCCGTATTGTCACACACAGAGAATATCATTTCTGTTGAGTCTTTGTGGATCCCTTTATTCTTCTAAAGAATATATGTCCCTCCGTTAATGTATAAGTTTGCAAAGAGGCTGCATTTACCATGTATTATACAATCTATACCTAAGGAAAATTATGCCTTATATTAAATTATCTGGGATTATCTCTAGACACCTACAAGAGATTTGTGGATCCTTGCAATTTCTCATTTGGTAGCATGTTTTGAGTATATAGTGGCCACATAGATTTTTAAGACTTTGTTTCCAGTGACTCTTCTATTTGGAAAGCTATGAAACCTACCATGTAGAGCCTAGCTAGCAGATATGGGTCACTATTGGTAGAGGCCAATTATCTCTATCCTTGCTCTATTTCTCATACATCCTCTGGTTCTAGAGTTGCTGTAGTGAAAAGAAAAAAGAGTGCTTATTCCTGCCGCAATAGACCTTTCCAACTGCCTTCTAGAACTGCTCTATGGTGGACTGTGTTCCTCTAGACTATAAACCAAGGTGAACACTATCTGTGTTAGCACTCACCTTGCCCAAACACACTAGACTACTTTAGTACTATAAAAAGGAAGTATCTAAGACATATAGGTAGTTCAGAATGATGTAGCTGTTTCAGAATATTAGAGCTAGATTGAAGATTGGCTGACAAAGAAGAAATAAAGAACAATTGAAAAAAGGGATTAGGACAGTAGGAAATATTCATACAATACATGTAGTTGAGAATATCAAGTGCTTTGCTCCCTAATATGTAATGAAGTATAAGAAAGTAAAGGGTAGTAGACTGACAAGGTCCCATAGAGGTGTCTGTCATGATGGATTCCTTTTGGTAGATAACAAGGACAGCCTAGTACTGTTGCAGGGAAGTTTCAAATTCAGCCATGATTAACCTGTTGCTCAAACATAATTATAAGTGTTTTCAGTTTAATCTAAAAAATGTTCAGTGAAGATGCCTCTTCTTAAAATGTAGAAATAATTTTAAAATCAAATTACAAGTCATCCTGTAATAATAGAAAAAATCAACTAGCAAACACCCTAATGCGCTTTTTGGATTACTTTTACTTAATATCAGAATTATCCCAGATCAAAAGTTATTTTACAATTAATTTCATGCAAATGAATAGATTTTTAGAATTCTCCAGAAGATTGGGTTTTATAGTATGAATTAAATCTTCAGTGTTAGCCTTCAGTGATCCATTTTCACTTTGCCAGAAGTTATATACATATTTTTTGCTAGCTCTGTTTGAGCTTTATTTAGTTTTCATTTTATGTTTTTCAGGTTTGCCTACATATGTGTATGCCTATATGTGTGTATATGTACCGTGTGTATATATACACATGTGAGTGTGTGTGTGTGTGTGTGTGTGTGTGTGTGTGTGTGTGTGTGTGTCTGTGAGAGAGAGGGAGAGAGAGAGAGAGCTCAGAGGCCAAAAAATATGTCAGATCCCCTGGAATTGGACATACAAATAGTTGTGAACAGCCATGTGGGTACTGCAGTACTCTTAACTAATGAGCTATCCCTTTAGTTTCTGTAGTTCGCTCTTATGAACAGAGTTCTATTCTGTTGCTATAATATAGCAAAATGACCGAAACTATTTTCCTTTGTTCTGTGGTTAGGCAAACACTCCCCAAATCAATAACCCTAAAAGGTTAATTTTTCATATTTTTATTAAATATTTGGGACTTTTTACATCATGAACCCCAATCTTACTCACTTTCCAGCCCTCCAAGTTTTTCCCCAACATTGTGGCCTTTCCCCTCCAAGAGGAAGAAGGAAGAGGAGGAAGTTGAGGAAGAGGAGGAGGAAGAGGAGAAGGAGGGGGGAAGAAGAGGAAAAGGAAGAGGAAGAAGAAGAGGAAGAGGAAGAGAAGAGGCTCTTCCAGTCTGAAATTTTGCCCTGAGCTGAACTTGGGCACTGGCTCCACACCCAGTTCCACAACACCCAGTGTAAACCAGACTCCCAGGTGTTCCAACATGCTCAGAATCACAGGTGAGGAGGCCACAACAACTGTCCCAAAACCCAGTTTAACTGGGACCCCCACAGGAACCAGTGAAAGCTAAACCCTGACAACCAAAGACATGGGTTCCGTCCAGCTTGCACCTGTGCCTGGAGCAAACCCAGGGCTCTGGTCACCACCCACTCTTGCAACAACCTGAGAAAGCTTGACTTCCTGAGAGAGCTCTGACCCAGTAGGATCTCAGGAGCTTGGTGACACAAGGATTTTAGGATCCCATAGGCAACTTGACTCCCAGGAGCTCTGACACACCCAGGATCTCAGAATCACAGGATCCCAGAATCACAGGATCACAGAGCCAGCTGGACTCAGGAGTTCTGATATAATCACAAGAGGGACAGTCTCCAGTCAGAGACAGCAAGGGCATGTAGCATTAGTGATAAGTAGATGGCAAGAGGCAAGAACAAGAAGATAGGCAACAGAAACTAAGGCTCCTGGTATCATCGGAATTCGGTTCTCCCACTACAGCAAGACTTGGATACCCCCATCACGCTGGAAAAACAAGATTTGGATTTAAAATCACATCTTATGATGATGGTAGAGGACTTTAAGGAGGACATAAATAACTCGCTTAAAGAAATACAGGAGAACACAGGTAAACAGGTAGAAGCTCCAAAGAATTACAGGAAAACACAACCAAACAGGTGAAGGAATTAAACAAAACCATCCAGGATCTAAAAGTGGAAATAGAAGCAATAAAGAAATAACAAAGGGAGAGAACCCTAGAGATAGAAAACCTAGGAAAGAGATCAAGCATCATAGACACAAGCATTGCCAACAGAATATAAGAGATAGAAGACAGAATCTCAGGAGCAGAAGATTCCATAGAAATTATCGACACAACAGTCAAAGACAACCCAAAATGCAAGAAGCTCCTAATCCAAAACATCCAGAAAATCTAGGACACAAAGAGAAGATTAAGCCTAACAATAATAGGTATAGAAGAGAGCAAAGATTCCCAAATTAAAGGGCAGTAAATATCTTCAACAAAATTATAGGAAAAACCTTCCCTAACCTAAAGGAAGAGATGCCCATGAATATAAAAGAAGCCTACAGAACTCCAAATAGACTTGACCAGAAAAGAAATTCCTCCTGTCAAATAATAGTCAAAACACTAAATGTACAAAACTAAGAATATTAAAAGCAGTAAGGGAAAAATGTCAAGTAACATATAAAGGCAGACCAATCAGAATTATACCAGGCTTCTCATCAAAGACTATGAAAGACAGAAGATCCTGGGCAGACGTCATACAGACCCTAAGAGAACACAAATTCTAGCCCAGGCTACTATGTCCAACAAAACTCTCAATTAACATATATGGAGAAGCCAAAATATTCCATGAGAAAACCCAATTTACACAATATCTTTCCACAAATCCATCCCTACAAAGAATAATAGATGGAAAACTCTAACACAAGGAGGGAAACTGCCCTAGAAGAAGCAAGAAAGTGATCCTCTTGCAACAAACCCAAAAGAAGATGGCAACACAGACATAATTCCATCTCTGATGACAAAAATAACATGAAGCAACAGTCACAATTCTTTAATATCTATTAAGACCAATGGACTCGATTCCCTAATAAAAAAACACATCCTGACTGGATACGTAAACAGGACCCAACATTTTGCTGCATATAGGAAATGCACCTCAGTGACAAAGACAAACACTACCTCAGATGAAGAGGAGGAGGAAGAGGAGAAAGTGGAGGAGGAAAAAAAGTACAATTTGTGTTATTCATATATTCAGTGGAGCATGGTCAATCCTCCTATGTTCAGCCACTTAAAGAAAACTGAGTCTACTAGAATCCATTAATTGTCAAGAACTACATTTCAGCATCCTTATATTAATTTTTAAGAGTTCTTTTTGGTGGCTTTCTGTTTGTTACCTTTTTTGGTGTGGTGTGGGTAGGGTTGTACAGTAACTTTCTATGCTTCTCTTTTGTAACCGAGTCTGCAATCATTATTACCATGCCAACAGCAGCTTCTTTGTCACTTATAGTCTGTCTGAGGCCCTGTTGATGTCTGTGTACATGCTGCTGGCCAGTACCATGTCTGCCTGCATAGACCTACCATCAGGGTCCATGTTCATGTTTGTAGCCAATGTTACCATCAAATACCATGTCTTTGGTCTGTACTGCAGGCTGAAGCCATGTTGATGTTTGAGGGTTGTTGTGCTACAGAGGGTTTGATGGTGCTTATGGACTGTGCAGTAAGAAGCAGAGTACTGGGTCAATGTCTTTGGTTTGTACTGCTTCCAAAGGCAATACTGAGGTCTATAGCAAGTGCTGATGCCAGAGACCACGAGGATGTCTATGGTTTGGTGGTCACCATAAACCATATGCAAGTCCACACAATCCAACACCGATTTTTTTTCTTTTTCTTTTTTTTTTTTTTCGGAGCTGGGGACCGAACCCAGGGCCTTGCGCTTGCTAGGCAAGTGCTCTACCACTGAGCTAAATCCCCAACCCCTCCAACACCGATTTTTAATGTGTTACCATTGCAATGTGATAGAATCTATGAAAACTGAACTCATGAGAGATTGTTTCATCATTCGATTATGTATTAGAATGGGACTAGAAGAGTCTAGTCATTCAGACTTTTTCCTGTTTCCTTGATTGTTTTATAGTTTGCTGTGCTATAGGCTCTCCACATAATGTTGTTTTCTTCAGCAGTCCATACACTGAAACCTATAGAACTCTAAGATAACTAAACCTTTCTCCTCATAAGTTCATTGAATCCAGTATTTTGTTATGATAATATAAATTTGAATACTTTTCTAAAAGAGAAAAGATATAGTAAAATGTATGTGATCTGCAACTATACATACTAAAATAAAAATATATTTCTCTTTTTTTGTTTTTAAGGAAAGGATTAGAAAGGAATTAAATTAAATTATTGGTTTATCAACAATACCAACCAGCCAGAGTTCCCAGGAACTAAACGACCATTCATAGAGTACACATGGACAGACTCATGCCTCCAGCTGCATATGTGGCAGAGGATGGCCTTGTTGGGCACCAATGAAAGGAGAAGCCCTTGGTCCTGACAAGGCTTGACCCCTCCAGTGTAAGGGAAAGTCAGGGCAGGGAAACTGGAAGGAGTGGGTGAGGGAACACCCTCATAGAAGAAGGGGGAAGGGGTTGGGATAGGGGATTTACGAACAGGAAACCGGGAAAGGGGATAACATTTGAAATGTAAATTAAAAATATTCAATAAAAATGCTGAAAAATTATTGGTTTGTTATTTCCTCTCAATGTGAAGTCAGTGTTGGGAAATTTTCTTACCTACACGTATTTCATGCTAAGGGATTATACAATTTAAAGGAGGGAATGACTAGCACAAACTGGACATTGCATTGAAAGCTGACATGTTAGTTATAAGCAAATGGGAGAATGATTTTAATACCTAGGGTGTAGCCTTTTCCTTTCTTGTTCCTTCTCTATCTGGGTGACAGCAATTTATTAAATATCAATGCATAATGATACACAAACATAGCTAATATTTTGTTGTCAAGAAGCCCAATTGAAAAATATATAAGTTTAATAAAGCAAATTGTTGCACTTAAAATAATACTAATGGCTATTATTAACTGCTAACTCTGAACTGCCAGTTTTACATTCAAGCATAAATAACTGTCAATAGAGTTTGTATAAATAAATATTCAGAGGCTTGTGTTTAACATAGAGACACCTGATAGCACAGTTTAAACCTTGTACCCACAGTAGCAAATCTCAGTTCTTTTATTACTATGGATATAGTTTCATGTAGGATAGCTTTCTCAAACCTCAATTTTATAAACATTTAAATGTTCAAAACAGAGTTCTAAATATTTCTAGAACTAAGTATTTAAAAGATGTTATGCTTCATGCTTATAAGATCTCTTTGTTTCAATGTTTGTGTGTGTGTGTGTATATGAAAACTAAAAACTATTAGTTAAACTGCTTTTTAACTGAGAGTAGTAATAAGACAGCTAAAGTACATAGAATGAGATATATGAATTCTTTAGCCCCTACTGTGTGCTGGCTTCAAAGAAGAGTGTCCTCATATACTAATGCATTTTCTTGTCTAAATCACATGGATACCACATCAAACAAATGGCTATTTTATCTTCTCCATCAGTATCTTACCAAATGGAAAGCTCACGAACAAAGAGGAAAAGAAAGTTGTATAGAGTCATATAAACAGGAGCTCTTTGCAGATCCACGGTTTCCATATGGGTAGTATAAAATCTTAACCACTTGACCCAAATGCCTTTTTAAATGGCATTTCCTGTAATAAAGTTAACTTGATTAAAGAGAATTTAATAGCACATTTCCACCTACAGCAATAGTACATTAAACTTCAAAGAAAGGCATGTTTACTAAATCACCTAATTCCAAGATGTAGTTGGGTATATCAGTCACTACTACTTAGTTTGACAGAAGGTCATCTGCCATTTGTGAGCAATAATGGTTTATTAATTAATATTGAGATAGTGGTGTATGTGTGTGTGTGTGCATGTGTGTGTGTGTGTGTGTGTGTGTGTGTGTGTGTGTGTGATATCTGAGCCTGTGTGTGTGTCATGTATAATGCTTATATAAGATAAATTAAAAGTTTGATATTGGATGCTAAAGTCATGAACTATGAAGTTATTTACATTTATTTGCAGTATTAAGATACACAATTATAAGAACACAAAATATAATATGAACAAAGAAATGTGGCCTTTCAATGACAGTGTCATAACTCAGCCGTGCTTTATCAGTTTAAAACAATTTGTTATAATTTACAGGTCTCCCAATACAGTGCCATCCAGTTGCCATGTTCATAAAATAAAATAAAAACAAAAAAAGCATTTGTCTCTGTAACCAGTAATTACTGATGCCCAAGGTCTTTTCACTGTATGAATGACTCTTATTGTCCCTTGGTAAGGTTAATGGTTAATGTAGACAAATAATGCCCAAAGAATCATCTCAACGGATAATGAGTTCTTAGAGATACATGTGACCATTTATAGAAGAATACACATTTTGTTCAAAGATGCTATTAAGCACATGGGCTGAAGCACTAGGATGTCAATAGGTTCCTTTGTTACAATTTCTAATGATAGGGCCCATCACCTGGGTCTCTGACCTAGGAAGCTCAATGTGTCATGAATTGTTTATTGAGGTTTACATGTAAAAGCAGCTAATAATATGCACCTTGGTATCTGTGAAAGAAAGAGGTAAAAGCGGAATTATTAATCTGAGAGAACTGGCAAGAATATGTAATTCCTGATTTGATCTACAGGATCCTATCTAGTAATGCATATCCAAGTTAACCAGTCAACGAGAAATGAGGGTACAACCTTGCATAATACACCACCACCTGCATTACATCTGTTTCTCAATCTTGATTTCTCACAGACTTGAGTCATATAAGAGATAACAAGGGTTAAGGAAAATACTTTGAGCATTCAATATAAAATATAGATGTATAGTACAAAACTTTCGTACTAGAGTATAATAGCTTAGAATTGGAGTAGTTCATATGTAGTACCCTTACTAATCTCAGAGAGTACCCTTTTCAGTCCCAGAATCATAACTCTGACCAGCTTCAATTAAAACCTGAAGTTGACCACAGCTTTGTTGCAAAGCTAATCAGTCCTTGATCACTGACATATAAACAACAGCACATTGCATATACAATGCCTAGTGCAACTTGGTATGAGAACATATACTTCTGTTAGTATTATCATTGCAAAGTAAATAGATATTCCTTTGTTAGAATGAAAAAAATACAAGGCAAGTAGTTGAAAGTTTATAATGAACACAAAGAGAAGTATCATGTTAACTTCATATGAATTACCAAAATGTATATCTCAGCTCAAAACTCAATGTGCTATCAAGTCTTAGAACTGTCCTTTAAAGTAGTTGAGGTCCTTAAAAAGGCTGTTGTTTTTCAAGGCTCTGTATTCTAGAATTCCTGTTTCAAAGACCACCAAATGTATGTCTTTTCTCTTCCCAAATACAGATGAAGGAAAATAAAGACGGGTACCTGGAAAACAGGTCTTCAGACATTTTACATAATGTATGTCACATGGTTGACCAAGCACAGATGTAAGGTGATAGCCACACCATGTTTCAGCACAGGGACATGTTTGAAAGGTTTATCGAGTAATGTGATCCAAACTCCACACTCTAGACCTATGAAGCATAACCTCTTGATTTGTCCCACTGGTATCACAACAGAAAATGCATGCATATAAGGATATGAGGCCTGTGATTTATTAATGATGCAGAACCTAGAATTATTAGTAATGAAGAAAAAATTCATATGATGGACCATAAAGAAGTCTAGTTAATTTAAGCAAAGTGAGAAAAATCACCAGCATTGGAATGACCATTAATAAACCCATAAATGATCCTTGGTTCTCTGCACTATGAAAGTTAAACTAATTTACATTTGCTCTAGAAATGTTTTATTCTCTGAGCACACTTAATGAATGATGGGTTAGAAGCATAACTAAAGCAGATGCTAGTGATTGCTGCCCATACAGTCCTTGGATGACACAGTTTCTTGCCGTAAGTGGAAGATCTGTTGTTCTTCTGTAGGGAAAGGCATATTCCTCTCACTGGGAGCTATCTTGACTTTGGAGGAACTCTGTGTCTCAAGATGATGCACTCACAAGGTACTGACCCATGTCCAATGTCTGGTACACACGATCCTGTTTGTTTACTGCAGTTTGGTATGGTTCCTCATAAACCCTTGAATGGCTTTCCTATGACTGCTGCTGCATCCATCGTGGTTGTCATTGATTATCTTTGACCGCGTTGCTGTTCTGAAGTTGAATCCTGGGTTACCTGTAGCTAAGGAGGTTTCCTAAAGGTGCCTCTCACTGAGTGTTTATAAAGATCATTAGCAAAATACAAGGATTCCTCACCTTGCAACTATTGTACCAAATTATTTCTCTATAGATTTTATGTTTTATAACAGAATGCCCTAAATAATAAATTTAATGTCATTAAAATATTTTTAAATCATTGCAATGCTCAAAGTTAAACCATTGTTTTTTTTCTTCATTGAATTGGGTTTTCTATGCTCGATTTACATGACAGTGCGTACTGTCAGTGGTGTTGAAATACTATTGCTGTTTGACAATGTATTTTAATCAGGACTTGTAAAATATTTGTTTGTCCTTAATATTATGTTGAATAAATTGTACATTATGTGTTAGTTCATAGAAAAATAGAACAATTAAGCAGCCAATAGCAGAGTGACATTTATCACACTATTTTCGCTGTGAGTTTAAATGACAACTGTGGAGTAATCCAATTTGTGTTTCCAGCAGCTTGTGGAAGCATCAAGGTGCCTGCAGTGCTTGTGAATGAGCTGCCAGTGTGAGGCACTGATTCTAAAAGGCATTCTGCTCAGATATCAATTTTGTACACTTTCCCAGATCAAATCAAGCTATTAAGGAACGCAGCTTCTCTAGAATTAGCTGCAAGAAGCATTAAGCAAAGCACAGTTTCCATACCCCTTGTAGAGAAAAATGACCAGGAGAACATTGTTTAAAAGCATCTTGCTCAACTAGAGAAAGTACCCCCATAGTATTGTATAAATATCCTCAAAGCATCCTAATGTAAGAACAGGGTGCTGAGGAGATAGAAGTGAAATCAAAGAAAACAACCAATTCCACTGCAGATTTGCCTACTTGATTCCATGTGTCTGCAATTCCATATCATTGTGTTTTCATTTTAGTTAGTTAATTATTTATTGAAATGGTTTATTTTCTCACAAAGATATCTTGATTATGCTCTGCACACCCCACTCCTCTCAGTTCTTCCCCATCACCCTTATTCTCTGGATCCACTCTTGTTCTGCCTTATTAGAAAAGAACAAGATTCGAAGAGATAACAAAACGTGACAAAATAAAATATAAGATGAACTTTCATATTAAAGTTGGGCATAGCAACCCAACAGGAGGAAAAGAGTACCAAGAATCGGCAATAAACTTCGAGACCTACTCATTTTTACAGTCAGGAGTCCCATAACATTATGGAGCTAATAGCTATAATAAACGTGGAGAGGATCCGGAGTGAATGATCTTAGCCTTTCTGAATGTTTAAGGTGGAATATCAAAATAGTTTTGCTTTGCATTTCATAGATAGCTAACCATTTTGAATATTTCTTTGTGTGTTTCTTGGTCATTGGAGATTTCTCTATTGAGAAATCTTACCAATTCCTCCCATTGGCTTCCCTCCCCTTCTTTTCAGAAAAAGAGAGCTCTCTTGGGTAACACCCCACCCTCAGATATCTAGTCCCAGCAGGACTAGGCACATCCTCTTCCACTGAAGCCCAACCAGGCAAATCCAGATAGGTGGAATCAGACCCAAGGACAGAGAGCAGAGACGAGGCAGCTCCCACATCAGTTCTTATGGACACACATGAAGACCAAGCTGCACATTTACTCCAAGTGTGTCATGTGTCTAGATCCAGATCCTACATGCTCCCTGGTTGGTGGCCCAGGTTCTTTGAGAGCCCATGGTCTCAGGTTAATTGACTCTAGAGGTCTTGTGCTATCCTGGACCCCTCCAGCTCACTCACTTTTATCCACTAGTTTTCCCTAAGACTCCCAGAATTCTGTTTGATGTTTGTCTGTGGGTCTCTACATCTCTCTCCATCTGTTGCTGGATGTAGACTCTCAAGAGACAATTATACTAGATTTCTGTCTGCAGGCATAGAAGTATATCATTAATAGTGTCAGGGGTTGGCTCTCTCACTTGGAATGGGCCTCAAGTTAGGACAGTCATTGGTTGGCCATTCCTTCTCTCGCTGCTTTATCTTTATCCCTGCATATCTTGTAGGCAATATATTTTGAGTTGAAGGTTTTGTGGGTGCATTGATGTCCTCCTCCTATCTCTGGAAATCCTGCCTGACTACAGAGGTGGTCACTTCAATCTCCTAGCAGCTTTATTTATAACAGCCAGAAACTGGAAACAAACTATCACTCAAGTGAAGAATGGATTAAAGAAAATGTGGTAAAATTCCATCTGCACAGTGGAATCCTATTTGGTTATTAAAAACAAAGACACTATAAATTTTGTAGGCAAATGGATAGAATTTAAAAATATCCCAAGTGAAATAACCCAGAGTCAGAAGGACATGTATGGTGTGTACTCACTTATAAGTGACATAAAATGTAGGATAACCTTGCTAAGTTCACAGACTCAAAGAGACTGAGTAATAAGAGGTCTCAAGGGAGGATGCATGAATCTCACTCAGAAGGGAAAACTAAATAGTCATCAGAGGTGAATGGAGAGAGGCAATTGGCTAGGACAGAGGTGAGAAGGGGAACAGGGATATTGATCAAGTATTGGGAGGGGAGAAGGAGAGGGCTGAAAGAGAGAATGGATTTGCAAACATTTTTAAATTAGAGATTTTGTTTTTTTATATCTAGATTCTTTCCAGGATGTGGAGTTAACAAAAATCTTTTCCCACACTGTAGGATGCTGCTTTGATCAATCGACTGAGTTTCATGAAGTTCCATTTATTAATTGTTGATCTTTGTGCCTGCATTAGTGACGTTATGTTAAGAAGGCCATTTCCTTTTCCAGTTTGATCAAGGCTATTGCCCACTTTCTCTATCCATCACGTTCAGTGTATCAGGTTTTATATTGATGTCTCTGATGCACTTGGACTTGAATTTTGTGCAGTGGAATAAGTATGGATTTATATGTACTCTTCTACATGCAGACATCAGTGTGACCAGCACCCTTTCTTGAAGACATTTTCCTGTTTCCAGTATGTATTTCTGGCTTCTTTATAAAAAATCAGGTGTTCGTGTATACTCAGATTCCTGTCTAGATCCTCAACTTCAGATTCCATTGGTCAATGTAATGGGTTTTAAGCCAATGACATGTTTATTTTTAAACAATTATTATTATTACTATAGCTGTGTAATATTACTTGGAATCAGGGATAGAGATATTTTCTGCTGTTCTAATTTTGTTCAGACTTGTTTTAGCTGTCCTGTTCATTTGATTGTTTTGTTTCTTTTCTCTATTAGAAATTTAGAATTTCCTTTTATAGTCTATAAAAAATTCTGTTGGGATTTTGATGGGGATTAAATTGAAACAGTGGATTGCTTTTGGCAGGATGGTCATTTTTACTGTGTAATTTCTACAGATCCAAGAGCATGGAAGATAATTTTTTTATATTATTTTTTATATATTTTTTATTTTATATATATTTTTTATTTATTAACTTGAGTATTTCTTTTTTTTCTTTTTTTTCTTTTTTTTTTCTTTTTTTATTAA
This sequence comes from Rattus norvegicus, assembly GCF_021556685.1. Lineage (NCBI taxonomy): Eukaryota > Metazoa > Chordata > Mammalia > Rodentia > Muridae > Rattus > Rattus norvegicus. Next base: position 90,235,336 of record NC_141549.1, read on the forward strand.
CTTGAGTATTTCTTATATACATTTCGAGTGTTATTCCCTTTCCGGGTTTCCAGGCAAACATCACCCTCCCCCCTCCCCTTCCTTATGGGTGTTCCCCTCCCAACCCTCCCCCCATTGCCGCCCTCCCCCCCACAGTCTAGTTCACTGGGGGTTCACTCTTAGCAGGACCCAGGGCTTCCCCTTCCACTGGTGCTCTTACTAGGATATTCATTGCTACCTATGGGGTCAGAGTCCAGGGTCAGTCCATGTATAGTCTTTAGGTAGTGGCTTAGTCCCTGGAAGCTCTGGTTGCTTGGCATTGTTGTACATATGGGGTCTCGAGCCCCTTCAAGCTCTTCCAGTTCTTTCTCTGATTCCTTCAACGGGGGTCCTGTTCTCAGTTCAGTGGTTTGCTGCTGGCATTCGCCTCTGTATTTGCTGTATTCTGGCTGTGTCTCTCAGGAGCGATCTACATCCGGCTCCTGTCAGTCTGCACTTCTTTGCTTCATCCATCTTGTCTAATTGGGTGGCTGTATATGTATGGGCCACATGTGGGGCAGGCTCTGAATGGGTGTTCCTTCAGTCTCTGTTTTAATCTTTGCCTCTCCCTTCCCTGCCAAGGGTATTCTTTTTCCTCATTTAAAGAAGGAGTGAAGTATTCACATTTTGATCATCCGTCTTGAGTTTCGTTTGTTCTAGGGATCTAGGGTAATTCAAGCATTTGGGCTAATAGCCACTTATCAATGAGTGCATACCATGTATGTCTTTCTGTGATTGGGTTAGCTCACTCAGGATGATATTTTCCAATTCCAAACATTTGCCTACGAATTTCATAAACTCGTTGTTTTTGATAGCTGAGTAATATTCCATTGTGTAGATGTACCACATTTTCTGTATCCATTCCTCTGTTGAAGGGCATCTGGGTTCTTTCCAGTTTCTGGCTATTATAAATAAGGCTGCGATGAACATAGTGGAGCACGTGTCTCTTTTATATGTTGAGGCATATTTTGGGTATATGCCCAGGAGAGGTATAGCTGGATCCTCAGGCTGTTCAATGTCCAATTTTCTGAGGAACCTCCAGACTGATTTCCAGAATGGTTTTACCAGTCTGCAATCCCACGAACAATGGAGGAGTGTTCCTCTTTCTCCACATCCTCGCCAGCATCTGCTGTCACCTGAGTTTTTGATCTTAGCGATTCTCACTGGTGTGAGGTGAAATCTCAGGGTTGTTTTGATTTGCATTTCCCTTATGACTAAAGATGTTGAACATTTCTTTAGGTGTTTCTCAGCCATTCGGCATTCCTCAGCTGTGAATTGTTTGTTTAGCTCTGAACCCCATTTTTTAATAGGGTTATTTGTTTCCCTGCGGTCTAACTTCTTGAGTTCTTTGTATATTTTGGATATAAGGCCTCTATCTTTGTAGGATTGGTAAAGATCTTTTCCCAATCTGTTAGTTGCCGTTTTGTCCTAACCACAGTGTCCTTTGCCTTACAGAAGCTTTGCAGTTTTATGAGATCCCATTTGTCGATTCTTGATCTTAGAGCGTAAGCCATTGGTGTTTTGTTCAGGAAATTTTTTCCAGTGCCCATGTGTTCCAGATGCTTCCCTAGTTTTTCTTCTATTAGTTTGAGTGTGTCTGGTTTGATGTGGAGGTCCTTGATCCACTTGGACTTAACGTTTGTACAGGGTGATAAGCATGGATCGATCTGCATTCTTCTACATGTTGACCTCCAGTTGAACCAGCACCATTTGCTGAAAATGCTATCTTTTTTCCATTGGATGGTTTTGGCTCCTTTGTCAAAAGTCAAGTGACCATAGGTGTGTGGGCTCATTTCTGGGTCTTCAATTCTATTCCATTGGTCTATCTGTCTGTCTCTGTACCAATACCATGCAGTATTTATCACTATTGCTCTGTAATACTGCTTGAGATCAGGGATAGTGATTCCCCCTGAAGTCCTTTTATTGTTGAGGATTGCTTTAGCTATCCTGGGTTTTTTGTTATTCCAGATGAATTTGCAAATTGTTCTGTTTAACTCTTTGAAGAATTGGATTGGTATTTTATTGGGGATTGCATTGAATCTGTAGATTGCTTTTGGTAAAATGGCCATTTTTACTATATTAATCCTGCCAATCCATGAGCATGGGAGATCTTTCCGTCTTCTGAGGTCTTCTTCAATTTCTTTCCTCAGTGTCTTGAAGTTCTTATTGTACAGATCTTTTACTTGCTTGGTTAAAGTCACACCGAGGTACTTTATATTATTTGGGTCTATTATGAAGGGTGTCGTTTCCCAAATTTCTTTATCGGCTTGTTTCTCTTTTGTATAGAGGAAGGCAACTGATTTATTTGAGTTAATTTTATACACAGCCACTTTGCTGAAGTTGTTTATCAGCTTTAGTAGTTCTCTGGTGGAACTTTTGGGATCATTTAATATACTATCATATCATCTGCAAATAGTGATATTTTGACCTCTTCTTTTCCGATCTGTATCCCCTTGATCTCATTTTGTTGTCTGATTGCTCTGGCTAGAACTTCAAGAACTATATTGAATAAGTAGGGAGAGAGTGGACAGCCTTGTCTAGTCCCTGATTTTAGTGGGATTGCTTCAAGTTTCTCTCCATTTAGTTTAATGTTAGCAACTGGTTTGCTGTATATGGCTTTTACTATGTTCAGGTATGGGCCTTGAATTCCTATTCTTTCCAGGACTTTTATCATGAAGGGGTGTTGAATTTTGTCAAATGCTTTCTCAGCATCTAATGAAATGATCATGTGGTTCTGTTCTTTCAGTTTGTTTATATAATGGATCACGTTGATGGTTTTCCGTATATTAAACCATCCCTGCATGCCTGGGATGAAGCCTACTTGATCATGGTGGATGATTGTTTTGATGTGCTCTTGAATTCGGTTTGCCAGAATTTTATTGAGTATTTTTGCGTCGACATTCATAAGGGAAATTGGTCTGAAGTTCTCTTTCTTTGTTGTGTCTTTGTGTGGTTTAGGTATAAGAGTAATTGTGGCTTCGTAGAAGGTATTCGGTAGTGATCCATCTGTTTCAATTTTGTGGAATAGTTTGGATAATATTGGTATGAGGTCTTCTATAAAGGTTTGATAGAATTCTGCACTAAACCCGTCTGGACCTGGGCTCTTTTTCGTTGGGAGACCTTTAATGACTGCTCCTATTTCCTTAGTAATTATGGGGTTGTTTAACTGGTTTATCTGTTCCTGATTTAACTTCGGTACCTGGTATCTGTCTAGGAAATTGTCCATTTCCTGTAGATTTTCAAGTGTTGTTGAATATAGGTTTTTATAGTAAGATCTGATGATTTTTTGAATTTCCTCTGAATCTGTAGTTATGTCTCCCTTTTCATTTCTGATTTTGTTAATTTGGACGCACTCTCTGTGTCCTCTCGTTAGTCTGGCTAAGGATTTATCTATCTTGTTGATTTTCTCAAAGAACCAACTTTTGGTTCTGTTGATGCTTTCTATGGTCCTTTTTGTTTCTACTTGGTTGATTTCAGCTCTGAGTTTGATTATTTCCTGCCTTCTACTCCTCCTGGGTGTATTTGCTTCTTTTTGTTCTAGAGCTTTTAGGTGTGCTGTCAAGCTGCTGACATATGCTCTTTCCTGTTTCTTTCTGCAGGCACTAAGCGCTATGAGTTTTCCTCTTAGCACAGCTTTCATTGTCCCATAAGTTTGGGTATGTTGTACCTTCATTTTCATGAAATTCTAAAAAGTTTTTAATTTCTTTCTTTATTTCTTCCTTGACCAGGTTATCATTGAGTAGAGCATTGTTCAATTTCCACGTATATGTAGGCATTCTTCCCTTATTGTTATTGAAGACCAGTTTTAGGCCGTGGTGGTCCGATAGCACGCATGGGATTATTTCTATCTTTGTTTACCTGTTGAGGCCCGTTTTTTGACCAATTATATGGTCAGTTTTGGAGAAAGTACCATGAAGAGCTGAGAAGAAGGTATATCATTTTGCTTTAGGATAGAATGTTCTATATATATCCGTTAAGTCCATTTGGCTCATGACTTCTCTTAGTCTGTCTACATCTCTGTTTAATTTCTGTTTCCATGATCTGTCCATTGATGAGAGTGGGGTGTTGAAATCTCCCACTATTATTTTGTGAGGTGCAATGTGTGTTTTGTGCTTTAGTAAGGTTTCTTTTACGTATGTAGGTGCCCTTGTATTTGGGGCATAGATATTTAGGATTGAGAGTTCATCTTGGTGGATTTTTCCTTTGATGAATATGAAGTGTCCTTCCTTATCTTTTTGATGACTTTTAGTTGGAAACTGATTTTATTTGATATTAGAATGGCTACTCCAGCTTGCTTCTTCTGACCATTTGCTTGGAAAGTTGTTTTCCAGCTTTTCACTCTGAGGTAATGTCTGTCTTTGTCTCTGAGGTGTGTTTCCTGTAGGCAGCAGAATGCAGGGTCCTCGTTGCGTATCCAGTTTGTTAATCTATGTCTTTTTATTGGGGAGTTGAGGCCATTGATGTTGAGAGATATTAAGGAATAGTGATTATTGCTTCCCGTTATATTCATATTTGGATGTGAGGTTGTGTTTGTGTGCTTTCATTTTCTTTGTTTTGTTGCCAAGACAATTAGTTTCTTGCTTCTTCTAGGGTATAGCTTGCCTCCTTATATTGGGCGTTACCATTTATTATCCTTTGTAGTGCTGGATTTGTAGAAAGATATTGTGTAAATTTGGTTTTGTCATGGAATATCTTGGTTTCTCCATCTCTGTTAATTGAGAGTTTTGCAGGATACACTAACCTGGGCTGGCATTTGTGTTCTCTTAGGGTCTGTATGACCTCAGTCCAGGATCTTCTGGCCTTCATAATTTCTGGCGAGAAGTCTGGTGTGATTCTGATAGGTCTGCCTTTATATGTTACTTGACCTTTTTCCCTTACTGCTTTTAATATTCTTTCTATATTTTGTGCGTTTGGTGTTTTGACTATTATGTGACGGGAGGTGTTTCTTTTCTGGTCCAATCTCTTTGGAGTTCTGTAGGCTTCTTGTATGCCTATGGGTATCTCTTTTTTTAGGTTAGGGAAGTTTTCTTCTATGATTTTGTTGAAGATATTTACTGGTCCTTTGAGCTGGGAGTCTTCACTCTCTTCTATACCTATTATCCTTAGGTTTGATCTTCTCATTGAGTCCTGGATTTCCTGTATGTTTTGGACCAGTAGCTTTTTCTGCTTTACATTATCTTTGACAGTTGAGTCAATGATTTCTATGGAATCTTCTGCTCCTGAGATTCTCTCTTCCATCTCTTGTATTCTGTTGGTGAAGCTTGTATCTACAGCTCCTTGTCTCTTCTTTTGGTTTTCTATATCCAGGGTTGTTTCCATGTGTTCTTTCTTGATTGCTTCTATTTCCATTTTTAATTCCTTCAACTGTTTGATTGTGTTTTCCTGGAATTCTTTCAGGGATTTTTGTGACTCCTCTCTATGGGCTTCAACTTGTTTATTTATGATTTCCTGGAATTCTTTCAGGGATTTTTTTTTTGTCTCCTCTCTATGGGCTTCTACTTGTTTATTTATATTTTCCTGGAATTCTTTCAGGCATTTTTGCGATTCCTCTCTGTAGGCTTCTACTTGTTCTCTAAGGGAGTTCTTCACGTCTTTCTTGAAGTCTGCCAGCATCATGATCAAATATGATTTTGAAACTAGATCTTGCTTTTCTGGTGTGTTTGGATATTCCATGTTTATTTTGGTGGGAGAATTGGGCTCCGATGATGCCATGTAGTCTTGGTTTCTGTTGCTTGGGTTCCTGCACTTGCCTCTTGCCATCTGATTATCTCTAGTGTTACTTTGTTCTGCTATTTCTGACAGTGGCTAGACTGTCCTATAAGCCTGTGTGTCAGGAGTGCTGTAAACCTGTTTTCCCGTTTTCTTTCAGCCAGTTATGGGGACAGAGTGTTCTGCTTTCGGGCGTGTAGTTTTTCCTCTCCACAGGTCTTCAGCTGTTCCTGTGGGCCTGTGTCTTGAGTTCACCAGGCAGGTCACTTGCAGCAGAAAAGTTGGTCTTACCTGTAGTCCCGAGGCTCAAGTTTGCTGGTGGGGTGTTGCTTATGAGCTCCCTGCAGAGGCAGCAACCAGGAAGATCTGCGCCGCCCTTTCCGGGAGCTTCTGTGCACCAGGGTTCCAGATGGCGTTTGTTGTTTTCCTCTGGCGTCCGAGATGTGTGCAGAGTGCAGTGTCTTCTGGTTTCCCAGGCGGACTGCCTTTCTGAAGGTTTAGCTCTCCATCCCACGGGATTTGGGTGCAGAGAACTGTTTATCCGGTCTATTCCTTCAGATTATGGCGGTGTCTTAGGTGCAGCGGTCCTCCTGCTCCTGTTCCCTCCTCTGCGGGAACCCAGAGGCCGTATAGATTTTCCTCTTGGGCCAGGGATGTGGGCAGGGGTGGGCAGTGTTGGTGGTCTCTTCTGCTCTGCAGCCTCAGGAGTGCCCACCTGATCAGGCGGTGAGGTCTCTCTCCCATGGGGTCTGGGAGCAGAGAGCTGCTGCGGGCCGGGATCCGCGGGTTTGGGGCTCCCGCATGGAAGATAATTTTTACATCAAGTTTTATTATACTGGTCTTTCACATCATGTGCTTGGTTAGAGTAAAAATAATATAAAATGCTAAACCCATTAAGATATTTTATATTATTTGAGGCTTTTGTGAAAGGTGTTTTTTTTCTCTGAAATCTGTTATTTTTATATAGAAGATCTATGAATTTTTGTTGTTGTTGTTATTGTTGTTAATCTTGTATCCAGCCACTTTGCAGAAAGTGTTTATCAGCTTTGGGAATTCCTTGGTAGGATTTTTAAGATCACGTATGTACACAATCATGTCATCTGCAAATTATACTTTGAGTTCTTTCCACTTTATATCTTTTTTATCTTCTTCAGTTGTTTCACTGGTGTAGCTAAAACCTCAAATATAGGATATGTACAAATATTAGATATGGAGAGAGTGGACAACCTTCTCTTTTTTCTGATTTTCATGGAATTGTTTTGAATATCTCTTCATTCAATTTTATATTGCTATAAGCTTCATGTATACTTCCTTTATCACTTTTACTTTATCCCTTTAATCCCTAATCCCTTTAGTATTCTTATCAGGAAGGGGTATATGTTTAGTGGGAAAATTATGAATTTGCATGTCCTCTACACATAAAGACATCCAGTGAGACCAGCACCATTTGTTGAAGATGCTTTCTCAAAGAAACTAGTTATTGGTTAAACAGCATGATAGTTTTATATTATGAATATAGCATAAATAAATATCATTTGATATATTAAGATTAGTGTATTTAGTTTTCAGAAGAGGAAAGGGATATAATTATTGAACTAAAATAATGTCATTTTAGAGTTAAAAATTCTGTACTTTTTTTCTTTACAAATTCAACACATCTCAGGAAGATTAAAGAAAAATTTAAAAGCAAGAATATAGGCTAAATGTAAGTGCAAACAAGTCCTCCAAAAGTAGAAGAGGGGGCTTAGAATTTTAGTGGGAGCATGCTGTTCTAAACTGCCTTTATTCTTTACTAGCAGGTTTTTATTAAACTTACAATTCAAATTCCTTACATAGGTAAGTCTGTCATCCCAGAAGTCTAGGTGTCATAGTCCATGGTAATGTTTCTGTCCACACTCAAACTCTGAAACTACTAAAATCTCAGAGTCCCTCAGACTTCCTATTGCTTAACTAAAGTACCTAGCTTTGAGTCAACATGAATTGCACGGACAGCTTAGACTTCAGAATATATTGATAATCATTCAATGTTGCTGATGCAGTCTCCTTGATTATAACACTAAATGGGAAATTCTTGTTACATTTTATTTTTCTGACAATTTAGAAATAGCTTTACTTATTTACGGATATTTTCAGATATTTGTAAAATGATTTCATGCTCGTCTACAAGTGCTTCCCTTCAATTCCGCTAGTATTACAAGCACATCTCCCTCCCAACTTAAGGTCTGCTCCTTTTGAAGTCCAGTTAGTCTTTGCATAAGCATTGGAACATCCTCTTGTAACCATATATTAAAAATGCCAAGTCTGGGGGAGGTGAAAATATTGCTTAGTGTTTAAGAGCACTGGCCATTATTACAGAGCACCTGGGTTAAATTCCCAGCACCCACATGGCCAGCTCACAGGTGTCTGTAACTCCAGCTTCAGGAGATCCAACACATGCAGGAAAAATATCAATTCACATGAAATAAAAATAAATTATTTTTAAAATCTGAGACCAGCTGTGATGTAGGAAAAGCAATGCAGAGATTAATTACTATAAAAGGTAAGATAGAAGATAAATTGTAAATAGATATATAAATGATAGATAAGAAAATCCACACTGTGTAACTAAAATATATAAAAAGTACTATTTACCTTTCTTTTCCTGCACTTAAAGTGGTTCTTTAATCTATTAATAGCAAAAAAATGCTAGGTTAAATCCAGATTTAGATGATCTGTGACATTTGATTCCCCATTTTCCATTTCTGAATTCAGGGGTAGAAGCTGGAGATAGTGTCTGCTCATATTTAAGTCACTGTTGACAGGTTGGTATTCTAATTAAGGCTTAATTTCTGTATCAGTCAAAAGATAAAGAACATATCTGCTTCCTAGCATTGACAATTCAGTTCAATTATTTAATTAATTTACATACCTAAAACGTATTAGCATGTGGTAAGTGATGCCAGGACCTTTGCAAATTTCCACCAGCTTCCTATGCAATGTAATTGCCCCAATATACTTGCCAGCATATTTTTTGATTGGTTATATGATGTCTTAGATGTCTGCAGTCATCAGTCACGCAGTGTATGGAGATAGAAACTGCAACGTCATCCTCTTTGTTTACTAGTATGTCTCTTAAGTTTGTGATCCTTGCGCTTACAACTTAAATAACGTCTGGGGCCTTCTCTATGCGATCATTCCTTTCTCACTGATATTGACACCTTCACTGCAGAAGGTAGAAAATTTAGAAAGAAGTTATTTGTCTTTGGAGAGTTAGCTAAAAATGTACCTAAAGGTTACATCTTTGTATTACGTCTTCCATCAAGTTTTTAAAACTTCCAGAAGGAAAGGCACCACCCCTCTTTGCTTTGATTGGCATTGACCACGGGCCACATTACTTACTGCTTGACAGTATTTCTGGCTTCCTTCCTCACTGATCCTGCTACTAAAGAGATTCTGATGATTAGAGGAGGGTACAGAGTTGTGGGAAGGGCAGAATGGCTTCTCATGTCTGTTCTTCTCAAATCTGGTTTGTAGCCCTGCTGTGTATTCTGCCATATCCTGAAATTCTTGCTGATCTTAGCAACATATATGTTTTAAATGTCAAGCATCTTCACCCACTCATTATCAACAGCAGTTAAAAATGTGGCTTAAACTATAAAAAATTCCAGTCATTCAGTTTTTTCTTTCATTCTAGTTTATATATTTACCCTGCAGCAAACAGCAGATAAGAAACTCTAACAAGTAAAAAGGTTTAGAAACTAACCAACAAACAAAAATGATGAATCAAATATTGCCTTCTTACTCAAATAAAAGTCCATGGCATCTATTTGGTTTTGCTCATTCCCTGTTAAAATAATTGGACACAACTCTATGCCCACATATAATGGATGTGAAAAGAGGCATGCAGCCAAATATTCTATAAGGATATTCAAAGAAGCATTGTTCACATTTATGAACTCCCTGAAACTACTCACATGCTTTAACAGATTAATTAGTAAAGGTGTGTGAGTGTGTGTGTCTGTGTGTGTGTGTGTGTGAAGACACATATGTAAGTAATTATTTTCAGCTCTAAAACTAAATTTTTATCCTAACATTTTTAATTTAATATTATTTTACAGTCCATACTTTATCCCCCTCTTTGTCTACCATCTAACTGTTCCCCATCCCATAACTTCTCCTCTACCCCCATCTCCACAAGGCTGTCACCATTCCCCAACTTCCCAACCCACCAGACCTCTCCACTTTCTCGGACCTCCAGTCTCTTGAGGGTTAGGTGCATCTTCTCTGACTGAGTCCAGACCCAACCCAGCAGTCCTCTGCTGTATATGTGTTTGGGGCCTCATCTCAGCTGGTGTATGCTGCCTGGTTGGTGGTTTAGTGTCTGAGAGATCTCGGAGGTCCAAGTTTATTGAGGTTGCTGGTCTTTCTGTGGAGTTGTCCTTCTCATCTTCTTCCAGGTTTTTCCTAACTCAACCACAGGGTTCAGCAGCTTCTGTCCATTGTTTGGGTGTAAATATCTGCATCTGCCTTTTTCAGATGCTTGTTGGGTCTTTTGGAAGACAGTCATGATAGGCCTCTTTTTGTGAGCACACCATAGCATCAGTAATAGTGTCAGGCCTTGGGGCCTCCCCGTTAGCTGGATCCCAATTAGCTCTGTTGCTGAACCTCCTTTTCCTTAGACTCTTCTCCATTTTTGTCCCTGTAGTTCTTTCAGACAAGAACAATTTTGGGTCAGAGTTTTTGACTGTGGGATGGCAACCCCATTTCTTCTCTTGATGCCTGTCTTTGTACTAGAGGTGAGCTCTACAAGTTCCCTCTCCCCACTGTAGGGCATTTATTTTATCTAGGGTCCCTCCCTTTGAGTCCTGAAAGTCTCTAGTACATAGTAGAAGGTCCTGTTCTCATTTTTCTGCTGGCCCCCAGAGCTTCAATCCTATTGCCCCCACACAATATCTGATCATCTCCTCCTTGTCCCCTCCATGTCCCCTTTCCCAACCTGGTCCCTTCCTTCCTCCCCACTCCTGTGATCGCTTTCTTCTTTTTCCTAAGTGGGATTGAGGCATCCTCACATGGGCCCTTGACATATGCTACATTTTGGATGAATCTTTATTTTAAGTGAAAATGCTAAGGATTAGGGTGATGTGTTAAATGAATTCATGCACAGAAACATCCAGAAGAAATAACTGAATTGTGCAGTTGCCAGGAGAGGGAAGGTATAGGGACAAAGAATTGGATCTTAAAAGGTATGAAGTTTCCACTTGGAATAAAGAAAATTCTTAACTGAAGGACATATGAATTAACCACATTTCATAAACAGTTATTACCACCAAGTTAATTGTACAGTGTAAAGTTGCTAGAATAGTAAAACAGTGTCTTCTCTACTTTATCATAAAAATGAATAGAAAATGAATATTTCTCTGAAAAGTTCAGATAGTTCTTACATATTACATGTGAAGTTGAGAACATCATCTCTCTTCAGGATCTTGTTTTCAAAATACTGCACATACCATTCCTGTGCCCTGAAACTGTTCTGCCAACACAGGACAACACTTTCCTCCAGGTATGTGCCTACCCTAGGCAATCAACTGCACTTCTCCCCTCTGCTGAGGATGAATAACTGTTATGGTAGAATATATTGCTTACTCTAGTGACTTCTGCCTTGCTTCTCTACACTGTGGAGTAGTCTGAGATTGTAAGTTTGGTCATGAAGTCACCATCCATATGACTTTATATGACCTTGAACATGAACACAAAGCCTTCATATTTGAATGGTATTTGTTGCTACAGTAAAAAATATGCATAGAGTCACATAAAACAGGTGTAAAGCCCATTCTACAGGTGTTTCTGAGACTTGGGTAGGAAGTCAGAATCAGCTTGATCGTAGCAGCAGCTACAGACCAGTCTACTTTCTCATACAAAGAATCCAGAAAAAGAAAATACTCTGTAATTCTTAAAGAAAAAAAATAAGGCTAACTGCAAACTTGATGTGAGGTAGAACAGAAGTAAAGTCTGAGGAAGAAATTTAAAATAACATTCTTGAGAAAGCCCTTGATGGACACTGATGAAATATTGTTACCAAAGAAGAATTGAAGACTCGGTTTTCTGTGAAGGAATGGTTCAACTCAGAAGAAACAGCATCCTGACATAGGAGAATGAAAAATAAGGCAGACATCATAACTTAGATCAGGAGACATAAAGAGAAGGACATTGACATCAGGCAGGACCTTGCTTAATGTTTGCTAGAGATCCTAATACTCTAACACTAAGTCTGGGAGGGTCCAAGAATGTGTGGGTCTAGTCTTTTCTCAGGCTCCAATAATGAAGGCCCTAGACTGCCCCTGTTGGGTTTCAGTCTGGAATTTAGTAAGTTCTGAGGAGGACTTGAGAATTCAGTATTCGTGGCCTGGATCATCACAGGTGTTTCAACACGAGACTCAAAATATGACCATGGGGATGATTTCAACTGCCTTGGTGTGTTTGCAAATTCTAAAGTGAAAACCCAGAAAAGATATGCCAGGAGGTCGGTTTATGAGAAGTGGAAGCGGTACGGGACTTCTGGTATATCCTTAGAATGAGACTGTTCACATCTTTGAGTTGACATTTTCTGAGCTTCTCCAATAATGCACACCCACATAACCATGGTTACTACTAGGTTTGGATGTTTATTTTGTATTCTTGCAATGTAAAAATAAAAAATAAAAAGAAGAAAATATCGAAGGCACCTCTTTCTGCTATTAACTAGAGAATGCCATATAAAAATCTTTCTCATTCTGCTTCTCCCAATATTGTCCCATGTGCTTTTTAAACCTAAAATCTGAAAAGTTTGATGTCTGTAGGAATCAATGGAGCTTTATAAAGTCTCTCATTTGCTAACTTTAAAAAAATAACTGCTTCGTTTTTAAGGCTTATATAAGGAAAGAGAGACATTAAATCGACACTTCATACTTTTATCTTTGAGTAAATAAATTATGTTCAGCCCAAGCATTATGAAGGTTACTAAAGCTAAGAGTTACCATTTCCCACAGGATTTAAACCACTGGAGTCTGGGGCAACATTTATCACTAGGAACAAGAATTTTACTGAAGAGGAATAAACACATTTACAATGTGTCTAAATAATGTCTGAGGCCAATTTTCATTTGCATGCTAGTGACCCCTTCCACTCTTTCTTACAACTTTCCCTTCAACTGCATGATGTTTATTGGTTCATTATTTGTAAAATAGTAAAACTTCAGCTTAAAAAAATGCATTGTGTCTTTAATTTAAAAACCACCTAAGGGCCCTATGGGGTATATTAAATCTGTCTCTTTGCCGTATATCTTGATGTACGTTTTACTTGAAACCAGGTGTTTTGTATATTGAACTTTTTAACACTGCAGGGAGGTAAGTATTCACAGCTGGAGTTTTATGCTTCGCACATTTTCATGTTTGAGAACAAGAAGGAACCCCTAGGAAAAACCCCTCCAGCCTGAAGAGAGGCCAAACAAAGCGCTTCTGTATCTAGTGGCAGGACACGGATATGATGAAGTCACTGATAGCAGCCCTGAATGCAAAATAGCTGCCAGGGAAACTAGACAAAAAGTTTCACGGAATCCGAGCGCACAGGTTCTCAGATCAATCACAAGTGAGGAGGTTGTCACTGCAGAGAGCCACTAAAAGGCAGCTTCAAAGGCTTAAAGAGAGGGGAGACAAGCTTTTGTCCAACAGTCCTTTGTCTTCTCAACCAACATTCGAAGCCAGCTCCCATGAACTGAAAGGCCAAGTTAATCTATTTCTAGTGAACATTGTTCCTCTGTGTTTAGTTAGGCTCAAATCATTAAAGAAAAATAAGTAGGTGGGCATGACCCAAAAAAGTCATGATTTTTCCAGGGGTGGGGCATTTGTATATATTGAATATTTTGCATATGTCCTTGTGTGAAAGAGAGTAAAGAGGTGCCTCACCCCACAAAACAAATGTACATGGCCCAGTACTTCTTAGCCTCAACAGTGAACTTGGTGTTTGCAGATTAAGACATGAGAGGATAGCTTAAAATTCAAAACTTTGCCGTAATAGCCCACTCTCTTCTGGATCCAGTTTCTTCTCTGAAGTCTTTAAACAGTCTTACAATATAAAAGTGTTCTGCCACTGTTTAATTAGGCTTCCCAGAGAAATTTGTCATGGTATTACAGGGGGATTTCTGAGGAGTATAAGAGTCACTGAGTGGTTAAGGGAGGTTCTGTGCTGGGAAGAAGGGAGGATTGTAGCAGGCAGGTGAGGATACAAAATCTCTATCACATATTATGATGAAACTCTAATGCTGCCTAGACATAGAAAATTCCATTGTAGCTCAGATGGTCTCAGATCAATGTATGCTATACAAATGCATCTATCATTTATATCAAGTACAGTGCTGCTTATTTAAGATTATTATCCATGGATAGCAGGCACATTTAACAGGCATAATATAACCATGTCATTCTTGTCTCTAGTTAAATGAGTAACCGCCACTTTGCCCTAAGACCTCAAAGACCAGTATTGCAGGATTGCATTCTGCAAGACTCCTGCAGTGGGCATGGTAAGATATCATGCCAAGGGGGAAAAGTATAACAACCACTTAAAATTGAAAGAATAATCTGCCAAGACTACCAAGATAGAATATACCTTAATGTCAGCAGTAGGCTCAAAGGAAAGAGTAACTCACATATGCCAGAAGGAGACAAAACTGAGAAGGAATTTGACAGCATTGTTTGGAGTAGACTGATTCTTCAAACTTAAATCTAAGCCTACTATGTTTTGCTACTAATTCTCTGAATACACTTTTAAGTACTTTTATACCAGAAAAAGTCACTTGAATTGTTTATCAGTTCAATCTGGGAGCTGGGAGTGTTGCTGTAAAATATGGAGATAAAAAATTTTTCATTTCCCTGGCTTTTTAGGGTACAGCTCTGCTCTGTAGATGTAACAGAAGGACTATATGGGATTGTGTGCAAGAAAATTAAGGGATGAAATTCAGGACTTGGATACACCCTGGATGATACATCTGGGATAGTAGCCAAAATAAAAGAACATGACTACTACGTTAATAGTATATAATGGTATGCTGAGTTAATGATGTAGAAACACATGAGTAACAACACAGGATGACATTGAATGTTGCTGGGAGTGTTTCTCTTATCCGTGTCCTTTCTCCTTCTTTCTTATACATGTGCATGTACCCATTTAGACACAAATATAAACATACCTATGCATATATATGATTTTGTGTACAGATTTATGCACATTTTTACTTATACTTCCAGCAATTATTTGCATCTATTTTTATTTATATCTCCCTAGAGAACAAATTATTTAGGTTGGAGTATTAATTTTTCATAGTTAGGATGAACCTGGTGATTTAAAACCATATGTTCTACTAATTCCACATGAATCAGAGTTGGAAAATTTGAGAATTCATGAGATCTTGGAAAATTCGAGAATGTTTTTCATTTCTTAACTTTCTTTCCACTTAAGATACAGTAAGCCAAAAATGAAATGGAAATGTAATGTATATAGACATAAATGAGTGATAAAATTTTTCTCAAAACAATTTATAATTTAATGTCTCAAATATTACTAAATATTTCAAAGATTGTCCGGACTGATGGACTAATTACTGAGTGATCAGCCCTGGGTATAATCCAATGGTTTCACCATAAAGATGCACTTCTAATCTATTTAGAGCATGTTGACTGAATCACACTTCAAATATGATCTTGACAGCTTAATTCTCTTTTGTCTTTTCTATTTCTTTCTTGTTGTCATGGATATTTACATTAAAGAACTCAGAAATTATAGTTTTGGGTTATGGTGTATTTTTAAACCGACCATAAAAAAGAGAATTTTTATTGGCCACAGACTTTGGCCAGTGAGTATATAGGAACTAAAGGAATAAAATAAGACCAGATCTACTTTACATGGATCTCAAAGACCAGTGGGTAACCCCTACATAAACTAGATAAGTCTGTGAGCCTGCGTCATCCCTACTGCACAATGAACATCTAACCAGAAAGCACACTACACAGAAGTTCTTATAAAGTGTTTGATTTTGGTTTATTGTTTAAAAAGGTGATTAATGTCAATAGGAGTGTGAAGACACAAGTCACGTTATGATTTGACTAAATGATCTGTTCAATAATTTATGCATTACTCAAATGATTTCCAATCGTCCACTGTATAATGGTACTTTGTTAGTAACGGTGTTTAAAAATATACTTTAGATACTTTTTTATTTATTTATTTATTTATTTATTTATTTATTTATTTATTTATTTATACATTACAGATTTAATTCCCCTCCTGGTCCATCCTTCTATTGTTCCAAATCCCATACCTCCTCCCTGCCCCTCCCCCTGGCTCCAAGTGGATGTCCCCACCCCTCTGCACCCTTCCCTACTCAACCTTTAAACTCACCGGGGCCTCCAGTCTCTTGAGGATTAGGTGGATCTTCTCTGACTGAACCCAGACCCAGCAGTCCTCTGCTGTATATGTTATTGGGGGCCTCTTATCAGCTGGTGTATGCTGTCTGGTTGGTGATCCAGTGTCTGAGAGATCTCAGGGGTCCAGGTAAATTTGAAATTGCTGGTCCTTCTACAGGATTGCCCTCCCTCTCAGCTTCTTCCAGTTTTCCCTAATTCAACCACAGGAGTCAGCAGCTTCTGTTCATGGGTTGGATGCAAATATCTGCATCTGACTCTTTCAGCTGCTTGTTGGGTCTTTCTGAAGGCAGTCACGATAGGTCTCTTTTTGTGAGCACTCCATAGCCTCAGAAATAGTGTCAGGCCTTGGGGCCTCCCCTTGAGCTGGATTTCACTTTGGGCCTGTCGCTAGACCTTCTTCCTCATGCTCTTCTTCATTTCCATCCCTGCAGTTCTTTCAGACAGGAACAACTATGGATTAGAGTTTTGACTGTGTGATAGCAACTCTATCCCTCACTTGATGCACTGTCTTTCTGCTGGAGATGGGTTTTATAAGTTTCCTCTTCCCACTGTAGGGCATTTCATCTATTGTCCCTCTTTTTGAGTCCTGAGAGTCTCTCACCTCCCAGGTTTCTGGTACATTCTGTAGGATCCTCCAACCTCCTACTTCCTGTGGTTGCTTGCTTCTATTCTTTTGACTAGCACTCAGGGCTTCAGTCCCTTTTCCCCACCTAATACTAGATCATGTTCACCTCTCACTCCCATCCCCATCCTTTTTCCCTCTCGGATCCCTCCTTCTCTCCACCCTTGTGGTTGCTTTCTTCTTCCTCCCAAGTGGAACTAAGGTGTCCTCACTTGGGCCCTTCAGCTTGTTGACCTTTTTGAGTTCTATGGACTGTACCTTGGGTATTCTGTACATTTTTGTGGTTAATATTCACTTATTAGTGAGTACATACCATGCTGTGCTTTTGGGTCTGAGTTACTTCACTCAGGATATTTTCTAGTTCCATCCATTTGCCTGCAAAACTTAGGATGTCCTCATTCTTAATAGCTGAGTAGTATTCCACTGTGTAAATGAACCACATTTTCTCTATCCATTCTTTTGTCGTGGGACATCTGGGTTGTTTCCAACTTCTCGCTATCACAAATAAGGTCATTATGAACATAGTGGAACATGTGCCCTTGTGGCATAGTGGAACATCTTTTGGGTTTATTCCTAAGAGTGATATTTCTGGGTCTTTAGGTAGGTCTATTTCCAATTTCCTGAGGAACCTCCAAATTGATTTCCAGAGTGTTTTTACCAGTTTGCAATCCTACCAGCAATGGAGGAGTAGTCCTCTTTCTCCACATCCTTACCAACATGTGTTGTCACCTGAGGTTTTGATTTTAGTCATTCTGATTGATGTAAAGTGGAGTCCCACAGTCATTTTGATCTGCATTTGATTTGCAGTCTTAGTTCACTAACTAACATTTCTTTAGGTGCTTCTCAGCCATTTGAGATTCCTCTGTTGTAAATTCTTGGTTTAGTTCTACTCCATTTTTTAAAATTGTGTTGTTAAGTGCTATGTCCTTGCTTCTAGATTAATTTCTTTCTTTCTTTCTTTTTAATTCAGGGGAAATAAAACAGAAAAGCAACAAGTAACTTGAATGGAGTGTATACAATGCTGTGGTTTTAGAAGTGATGTTCTCATTTATAAGAATATTTGACAAAACTTGCATGAAATGTTATGTAAATAAGAAGTGTTCAAGTAATAGTACTTACTGGACACTGAACTTTCTCCCCACAACCCCAACCCCAACCCCACACACACACCCTCTGGCCCCACGTTAGTTTTTCTTTTCAGTATATATCATTAAGTAAAATCTTTTCTCAAGAAAGCACATAAACTCAGGTGGAGACATTATTGCGTGTAGTGCTGGTCTTCTAATTGTTGAGGTAACGTTAAAAATACAGACCTAGGCACTGAATGACACTGGTCTTAAAGAGCCATACATACATGGGAGATGCCAGGTCCTGGTGTGAACAAGGGAAGTTGTGTTGTGGCAAACGGGAAAGCAGAACTGTGTTTCAAAGTGCATATTTTTACCTCTAGTTTCACAGGGGTACAAACTGCCTTCCTCAGCAACAGGCAAAACTCAGGTTGAGATTTGCAACTGAGAGCCACAATGTGCCATCATTGATAGGTTTTCTCTAAGATCATATCTGATAGCCAGTTCCACAGAACACTGGACAGAAGTGAGATGACAATTTGAGATCTTAATTCATCGAGGCTGAATGAGGATTGTCACTAGCACTGGATCAGGGCTACCTCCTTTTTTTTTTTTTTAATATAAACTATTTTTTTTTATTAACTTGAGTATTTCTTATATACATTTCAAGTGTTATTCCCTTTCCCGGTTTCCGGGCAAAATCCCCTTCCTTATGGGTGTTCCCCTCCCAACCCTCCCCCCATTGCCGCCCTCCCCCCATAGTCTAGTTCACTGGGGGTTCAGTCTTAGCAGGACCCAGGGCTTCCCCTTCCACTGGTGCTCTTACTAGGATATTCATTGCTACCTATGGGGTCAGAGTCCAGGGTCAGTCCTTTTATTGTCGTTGTCACAAGATGATAAAGCCAGGGAGATTTGTTTCTGCTTACACTTTTAGAAACTACAGTCCCTCAGATCAGTAAACACTTGGCAAAGTTTTAGGGAAGATGATGCTGGAGGTGGGATCTCCTCTTATCAAAGGTCAGGAAGCAGCAGGATAAGGTGGCTTAATTGGAGTTCTTATTGCTGTAGTAAAATACAATGACCAAACCCAACTTGTGGATGAAAGGGTTATGTTGCCTGATAATCAGGAATGGAATCAGCAGGATATCAAGGTAGTAGGAATTTGGAAGTGAAACTGAAACAGAGGCCATGGAGGAGTGATATTGCTAGGCTAATCAGTAAAACACCTTCATTCTGCTTTCTTATGTAATCCAGGACTACCTGTCCATGGGTGGCACCATTCCCAAAGGACTAGATTCTCTCACATTAACTGCTAATGAAGAAAAATGCCCCACAGGGTTACCCACACACTAATCTGATGGGGGAATTTTCTTCATTTAGTTCTCCTCTCAAATGAGTCTAGTTTATATAAAGTTGACACAAACCTATCTGGCATATCTGGTGTAAACCTGATCAAAACATGATTCTCAATACCTACTTCAGAGACTCTTTTCCTCCAACTATGCCTCATTTTCTAAAGATAATCTTCCAAGCACCGCAAGCTAGGGCTAAGTAGGGGACATTTCATTCATAAACAGTAACAGGCAGTGTCTAGGCAACAATGAATTCTGGATAGAATGCCTTTGGGGAGGCAGGCTTAGACAGCTCAATTGAATCTTTTATTCTGAATTCCTCTGTGCTAATGTGATGATGTGTATTCACATAGGGCACACATCATCACATCAGTACAAACATGGAGAAAAGAAAAAAAAGGAAAGAAAAGAAAAGAAAAGAAAAGATTTCTCTGCTTCCTCTTTTCTCTGCTAATACTGGCTACCACCAAGAATGCAAAGATTCTTGCTAACAATCTAGACTCAAACCTTCATTTTTACTTTGAGAAGTTAGCAAAACTGAGTGTTAATAACACAAACTGGGTGTGACAATTTGTCTCAAATTTATATCCATAAATTATGTTTATTTTTTTGTCCATTTTACCTGGAGAAAAACAAAGGTTAATTTGGTATCTCAGTAAATCATAAAAGTTTGCTATTTGAGCATGTTGCATAAACTTCCAAAGTTAATTATTTTCATTAGCTACATATATTATGTTAAATTAATTTGCTTAGTACAGAGAATGAATTTCAACAAGTTTAGAAAATTAAACTACGTAAAATTAGGCCTGTACTAATCAAAAAATAATTGCCTAGGCAGAAGTCAAGGCACATTTTATTAAGAGTATTTGTAATTTGTTTGTTCCAAATATTTATATTTCCATGTTTTATATTTCAGAATCCTTTACAAAATTTAAAACTCTAATGCAATAAATATATTTTGAATATATGTTTTGTCCTGCTATCCCTGCTTTGTTTACAAACAAGTGAGAAAGGAGGTGTTTGAAAAGCAGGTAATAATATTTGACTATCGATACTTTATACTTATTTCTTAGTAGATAAACCATTAGGAAGGTACATACATAATACAATGTGTAACTTAGAACTTGACCATGATAAACAGATTAAGTCTTGTATGGTAAGGATTTAATCCAGCATAAACTGGGATTTTTTTTGTCAGCAATCAAAAGAAAACCCTTAGATTCTCACAGCAGAAAACTCCAAACTAAACAAGATATAAAATATATCAGAAGATCTGGCTTGTAAGCTCAAAATCAGGAGCATCTGTGAAAAGGTATTTACTATGGCTGAAAGGTTCACCACTAAATTCACTACACACAGGCCTTGCCAATCACCCTAGGCAGGCAGGTAGTTTTCCAGAGCTGATGAATTTGTTCAAATCTTTCTCTGCACTCTGATTCTAATAGATGACCAATGCTAACTCTATGAAAATGAATGCTTCAGTTTGATGGTTATATTGTTTCTAGACATGTATATAGTGCAATGTGTTTCTATTTATGTGCTACATTGCAAGTTCATATAGGTCTATACAGAAACACAGTTTTTTTTTTTCAGTCATCCTTAGTGTTTCAGTAAGTAGGAACTAACATCTTTGCCATAATGCCTAATCGTTTGCTGTGGTTTTCATCCTATTTTTGTAAGTCTGAGTCTCCACCACCCAATTCATATTCCCACAGTTTTTAATTCCTCTAGAATATCTGACAACCCAAAGTTCACTGAGTTCGCTGGAATTTAAGATTTCCATTTTCGAATAAGGCATGTATCACCTCTGGTGAAATCATTACAAATGAATGCCAATAATATCCAAGAAGACAGAATCTTAATATAAACCAAATGGCATCCCTTGAGGGAGAAAAAAGAGCTTACCAAGGGCTTAGATGTACATGTGTTCACAATGATGATTACCCAGCATGGAGATCTCAGAACAAGGCTGCTTGTTTACAGTGGATGTAATGAGGTTTCTGTGCTAGAGTTCAACTCCTTTTAGAATTCTGAACAAAGAAAGGGAGCATTGGAAGAGCCCTTCAAGTTACACCATAAATTGGACTTGCTGCCAAAATCGGGAGGAATCTAAGGCCTTGACTTGGGTAAGTGGTTCTTAACGGAGTTCATGACAAAATAATGAAAGCTGGGGTGTTTTACAAAGAACATATGCTATACACTGTGCTCCTTTTGTACTTAAAGTGGTCCACATTTATTTTTAGCATTGTGTATGCAAACATGCCTGAGGAATAGGAAAGATGCAACACTATATACATTGTTTGATAAAGTATTTGCCTCTTAAAAGGAGTCAATGTTATCATCAGTTAAATGTACTTAAATCAGCAGGATGACCAATTTTGCCTATGAATCTGGCTGAAATGTCACAGAAATGCTAAACTTCTAGGGGTAAATACACACATGTTCTCGTTTCACCATTTTAAATATCTTTGAAAATTCAAATACAGAATCAAAATATCATGGTAGATAAACATGAATGTGAAAGGAAATATAGTGCTTGGTAAGTGACAGACTAAATATATAGATATAAATTATAAATCAGACAATTAAGACAAGAAAGTTTATGCTTTTTTGAAAGTGACTAATAATGCTGGCAAATGTGTCTTTTATGTTTAGTTGGCTCAGAAATAGATAATTGTTTCCTTTTATTTAGACACACAAATCAATGCCCCACTGAAATGGGTTTTTCATTAGATTAACACATCCAATTAGAACCTCATAAGTGCCATCAGTGGTCAACAGAGTCTCAGACTCTTCCTCACTTGTACATCTGCTGGGGTCAAATCCCTTGAGTTGATTTTTCTGTGAGCAACAAATACAGAAAATATCAGAGGGTAGAAAGGTTGACACTTGTGTAGTGACTTGATTACAGTGGTCATCATTTTGAAGTTGGTGTTTCTTAAATCTCTCTTATTTGCTTGTTGGAGAAAACAAGTAGACATATTCTAGACCAAATTTGGTACATTTCTGTAGTGGAGTTGCAGGAGTACTCCAGTCAAAAACTATCAAGAAAATGCTGCGGACTTAGAGAGGCAATACTAAGGATCTATCTACCATTTCAGAAGGTTGAGAGGACCATTCTTCTCTCGTCAAACAACAGACAGGTACACAATCCTAGGGAGCATTTGATTGAAGGATTAACTACATTAACCCAACATTTTCCCCCTACAGACATGGGTGAATGATCAACTTGAATTTCTTTGGTTCCTAAATTTGTGGTAATATTTTCAGTTCAGAATTGCAAAATAGACATATATGAAATGACTTGAAGTGGTTCCCTATGTGTCATTACAAGTTTTATTTTCTTAGAAGCATTTTTCCAAGAGCTGAGTAACATTGTGTATAGTTACGTACATGCCATAATAGATACATGAAAGTCAGAGGGCAGCTTTCAGGAGTCAGCTCTTTCCTTGTAACACAGGTATCAGACTCAGGTCACCAGGCTTGGTGCAAGGACATTTAAAAACTGAACAACATTTCTGGTCCACCTTAATAACATACTTTTGTTTTTGCAGTTTTTATGCAAAGTCCTTTATCAATTTTATTATTACTATATGTCTTCCTGGTGTCCTAAGTCAAGTAATCATTGTAATATCATGGAGCCTTTACTTTATATGTTATTCAAGTATGTATCAGCTCAGTGTTACATTTAAATAGTAAGCTCAATTTATTTAATAGTTATATGTGGTGTTAAAGTTCAAGTTTATTCTTTTGGACATGAACAGGCAATTTTTTTGCAGCCTTGGTTATATTATTTTCTGTCATTTTGTGACTCAGATGTAGATGCTTATGCTTTTGTAGATTTGATCAAGTATATGAGGACACACTACTTCATTTAACTGGGCTCTACATGTCTTTGTGCAAATATCACACTGCTCAGCTGTGAATATTCCAGAATGAGTATGACAGTTCTTACTGGTCTTTAAGGTTGGTTTAGCCCTTGGAATTTTCACAAAATTCCATATTTATCTTATAATAAGACCCTTTACACCTACTTTCAATCTCCTGATCGTCTGTACTTCTCCCACATCTCTTCCATTATCTGAACTAGCCCCCATTTTCCCTCTCCCCCTCCTCTCTCCCTGCGAGATCCCTCTCTCCCTCTACTTCCAGGAGATTATTCTCTTCCCCCTACTCAGTAGTACTATAGCATCCACACTTTGGTGAAATCTACTTTCTTCTTGAGTTTCATATAGTTTGTAGGTGTGCAGCAGTGGGGGAGGGGGAACTGAGGGTAGCCACTAGAAAGTACTAGATGCCAGGAATCCAAGAGTTTCCCAGGACTCAACAGGGAGGACTTTAGACGAAATACCCCTGAAAGGGGAGAAAGAACCAATAGAGACCATATCTAGTGGATAGACCTAGCACTGAATTGAGGGATGGGGGCACCCAAACACCTCCAATTCCTCCTGTCTAAAGAAAATGCAGGGACAAAAAAGTGGAGCAGAAACTGAAGCAACAACCATCCAGAGATTGCCGCACCTAGGGATCCATTCTATCTGCAGATAGCAAACCCAGACACTGTTGCTGATGCCAAGAAGTGCTTACTGACAGGAGCCTAGTATAGCTGTCCCATAAGAGGCTCTGCCAGAGCCTGACCAATAAAGTTGCAAATGTACACAGCCAAAGATCGTACTGAGCACAGGGACCTCAATGTGGAAGTTAGGGCAAGGACTGTAGGAGCTGATGGGGTTTGCAACGTCATAGGAAGAACAATAATATAAACCAACCAGACCCCCCAAAATTCCCAGGGGTTAAACCACCAACCAAAGAGTACACAGGGAGTACCCATGCCTCCAGCTGGTATGTAACAAAGGATGGCTTTATCTGGCCTCACTGGGACGGGATCCCCGTGTTCCTGTGGAGGCTTGATGACCCAGAACAGCAGAAGACTAAGTCGCTGAGGCAGGAATGGGTGAGAGGGTACGTGCAGAGTGCCTCACAGACGCAGGGGAGACGGAGGATGGAATAGAGAACTTGTGGAGGGGAAACTGAGAAGGGGATAGCATTTGAAATATAAATAAATAAAACCACCAATAAAAAGTATGAAAACAGGATTCTTTAGTTTCTAAAAGCTACAACTTTGTGACTTTTGACTGGTGTAAGCTAAATGTTAAGACTTCTTTGAATCATATTGACATATGAACAATATTGTATGTTCTAATAGAATATGTGACAGTTATCTGTTTTTGATTATTGGTTCAAAGGAATCATTTACAGTATTATAAAGTTAGAACAAGGTCTTACATAATTAATAATGGTTCTATATAAAATGTTACATGTAAAATTGTGTATCATATTAAAAAATATTTAAATATGGGACAAATGTGACCTATTATGTTTAATTTTATTTTATTTTTAGTTTTATATTCCAAAAATACAGCAAATACAGAGGCGAATGCCAGCAGCAAACCACTGAACTGAGAACAGGACCCCTGTTGAAGGAATCAGAGAAAGAACTGGAAGATCTTGAAGGGGCTCGAGACCCCATATGTACAACAATGCCAACCAACCAGAGCTTCCAGGGACTAAGCCACTACCCAAAGACTATACATGGACTGACCCTGGACTCTGACCTCATAGGTAGCAATGAATATCCTAGTAAGAGCACCATGGAAGGGGAAGCCCTGGGTCCTGCTAAGACTGAACCCCCAGTGAACTAGATTGTTGGGGGGAGGGCGGCAATGGGGGGAGGATGGGGAGGGGAACACCCACAAAGAAGGGGAGGGGGAGGAGTTAGGGGGATGTTGGCCCGTAAACCAGGAAAGGGAATAACACTCGAAATGTATATAAGAAATACTCAAGTTAATAAAAAAGAAAAAGAAAAAAAAACAAAAAAACAAAAAACAAAGTTAATTTCTGATCAAAATACTTGGTGTGGTACTTTGACTTATTTGGGGGGGAGCAGTCAAATCATGTGTTTATTGAGTGCCTGTTATGTGCTAAATATTGTTCAGGGGACTTGGGATCCAGCCGAGGACATGGGGAGCCCTGTCCTCTTGGAGCGTACAATCTTTGCACTGCTGTGACCTTGGGCAAGTCACTGCACCCCTTGATCAGCCCAACAGACATAGCTGGGCGTGGTGCAGATGCTGACCAGGACAGCGCCCTGACCCACCACCCCAGACAGCAGAGAGGGCTGCAGGTTCATCTTTAATAATCAAGTACAAGGGGAAGGAGTGAGAGGAAGGGAGCTATACGAGCTGCTGCTGCTGCTTGGTGGCGGCCTTGTTGGCTAGGTCGTTGGCCTTCTCTGTAGCTGCCAGTGCGGTCTCCTTTGCTTTCTCTTTGGCCTCTTTGGCTGTCTCAACAAGTGTTTTTGAAGGGGCCTCACCTTGTAGCTTGGCCAGGATGTATTCAAAACCCATTTTCTTGGTCCCTTTGCTTTTGAACCGGGCAAGACCTAATTCCTGGACAGCTCTGGAGATGCCAAATAAGCTAGAGGAGACCCAGGCCTCCCGACAGATTTCAGTGCAGCCGCTATTGTCAGAGTTCACACAGTAAACACATCATTCCTCCACCACCATCAGCCGGGCGTGGTTGATGTTCCAGGTGAAGGTGGTCATGGTCTGATTCTGTGGGTCCACAATCGAGTCCTCCAGGGTGTACACCGAGTGAGCAACGTTGGCGGGAAAGAGTCGCTCTGCCCAACGTGGCATCCTGTTGGTCTTGGTCAGGAGTCTCCGGGACAGAAGCTTCTGGTCAGGGGTCACCTCCCAGTGCACTATATCTTCGGTTAAGACCTGTTTGCTATAGGGATTTGAGTACTGTTGCCAGAAGGCAGCGAACACTTGGTTCCAGGAACTTCAGAGCACGCTCTGGCCCAGGAAATACTTCACCATTGTCCAGACCCGGGTGGGCTCAGCACTCATGCAGCATCAGGGTGAAGAGCCCCGGGTGGGGGTGGGGGAACGTGGCAAGGCACATGCCTGCCAGGCTCACAGCTCAACCACTGCGGCGCAGAGCCCAGGTCCCTACCGCCTCCATGAAAGTATACGACTGCTTGGCTTATTTTTAAGATAATGACAACAAACTTTATAATCCTTACTTTGTGTAGGTCCACAAGTGATCCCTTTCGTTTAATGAGTAAAATGGGTACTTAATACATGGAATTATAAGCCAGGCTTTCAGTCAGGGAACCATAATATTCAGTCAGGTTTCTACCTTGGTAATGCTGCCACATGATTAATACTCTTAACTCTAGTCTTGTGTGATTAGTGTGTATAAACACATGTGTCTATGTAGTGGTTGCAGCTTGGCTTGGAAAATTTGAGAATCTGATATATATCTGAAGTAAGGTCTTGGCTCGCAATGAGTGTACACATATGCATTTGAGTCATCTATCTCTGGAGAAACACAAATATATATCTTGATACATAATTCAATATATTTGTATATGATTATGATATATTATTTACTCATAAAACATGGGCAGAGTTACTGATGTACATATACATAATACTAATTAAATTGTATTATGTTAATATAAAAACATGTCTATAGTAATATATTAAAACCTTAATATTTAAAAATATATGACATTCACAACTAACATTAAAATTTAGAAAAATATAAAAAGAAATTAATAAAGTTATATATATGTATATATATATATATATATATAATATTACAGGAACATGTTGTTTCCAGTTTCTGGTTATTATAAATATAGCTGCTATGAACATAGTGGAAGATGAGTCCTTGTTATATGTTGGAAAATCTTTTGGGTATATGACCAGGAGTGGTATCGCTGGGTCCTGAGGTAGTACTATGTCTAATTTTCTGAAGAAATGCCAGACCGATTTCCAGAGTGGTTCTAGCAACTTGCAATCCCACGAACAAGAGAGGAGGGGTGTTCCTTTTTCTCCACATCTTTAACAGCATCTGCTATCACCTGAGATTTTGATCTTAGCAATTATGATTGGTGTAAGGTAGAATCTCAGGGTGGTTTTAATTTGGATTTTCCTGATGGCTATGGATGTGGAACATTTCTTTAGGTGTTTCTTGGCCATTCCATATTATTGTTCAGTTGAGAATTCTTTGTTTAATTCTGTAGCCCATTTTTAATAGAATCATTTGGTTATCTGAAGTACAAGCTCTTGAGTTCTTTCTATATGTTGGATATTAGCCTTCAATGGGATGTAAAATTGGTAAAGATCTTCTCCCAATCTGTTGCTTGCTGTTTTGTCCTATTGATAATGTCCTTTGCCTTACAAAAGCTTTACAATTTTATGGGGTCCCATTTGTTGATTCTTGATCTTAGGGCATAATACATTAGTGTTCTGTTCAGGAAATTTTCCCCTGTGTCTATGTGTTTGATGCTCTTCCCCACTTTCCCGTTTATTAGATTCAGTGTATCTGGTTCTACAAGGAGGTCCTTGACCAACTTGGACTTGATCTCTGTACAGGGAGATAAGAAAGGATCAATTTGCATTTTTCTACATACTGACCTCCAGTTGAACCAAAACCATTGTTTGAAAATGTTGTTTTTTTCCACTGGATGATTTTAAGTCCTTTGTCAAAGACCAAGTGACCATAGGTATATGGGTTCATTTCTGTGTCTTCAGTTCTATTCCATTGATCTACCTGTCTCTCTTTGTACCAATACCATGCAGTTTTTTTAATCAAGGCTGATCTGTAGTACAGCTTAAGGTCAGGGATGGTGATATGTACTCATGTTCTTTTATACGTGAGAACAGTTTTCGCTATACTAGACGTTTTGTTATTCCAAGTGAAGTTGAAAATTGCTATTTCTTTTTTTCCTTTTTTTTTAATAACTTGAGTATTTTTTATTTACATTTCGAATGCTATTCCCTTTCCCGGTTTCCCATACAACATCCCCCAACACCTCCCTCTCCCCTTCGTTATGGGTGTTCCCCTCTCCATCCTCCCCCAATTACCACCCTGCCCCCAACAATCACGTTCACTGGGGATACAGTCTTAGCAGGACCAAGAGCTTTCCCTTCCACTGGTGCTCTTACTAGGATATTCATTGCTACCTATGAGGTCAGAGTCCAGGGTCAGTCCATGCATAGTCTTTGGGTAGTGGCTTAGTCCCTGGAAGCTCTGGTTGCTTGGCATTGTTGTACATATGGGGTCTCGAGCCCCTTCAAGCTCTTCCAGTCCTTTCTCTGATTCTTTCAATGGGGGTCCTGTTCTCAGTTCAGTGGTTTGCTGCTGGCATTCGCCTCTGTGTTTGCTGTATTCTGGCTGTGTCTCTCAGGAGCGATCTACATCCGGCTCCTGTCGGTCTGCACTTCTTTGCTTCATCCATCTTGTCTAATTGGGTGGCTGTATATGTATGGGCCACATGTGGGGTAGGCTCTGAATGGGTGTTCCTTCAGTCTCTGTTTTAATCTTTGCCTCTCCCTTCCCTGCAAATGGGTATTCCTATTCCCCCTTTAAAGAAGGAGTGAAGCATTCACATTTTGATCATCTGTCTTGAGTTTCATGTGTTCTGTGCATCTAGGGTAATTCAAGCATTTGGGCTAATAGCCACTTATCAATGAGTGCATACCATGTGTGTTTTTCTGTGATTGGGTTACCTCACTCAGGATGATATTTTCCAGTTCTCTCCATTTGCCTATGAATTTCATAAAGTCATTGTTTTTGATAGCTGAGTAATATTCCATTGTGTAGATGTACCACATTTTCTGTATCCATTCCTCTGTTGAAGGGCATCTGGGTTCTTTCCAGCTTCTGGCTATTATAAATAAGGCTGCGATGAACATAGTGGAGCACGTGTCTTTTTTGTATGTTGGGGCATCTTTTGGGTATATCCCCAAGAGAGGTATAGCTGGATCCTCGGGTAGTTCAATGTCCAATTTTCTGAGGAATCTCCAGACTGATTTCCAGAATGGTTTTACCAGTCTGCAATCCCACCAACAATGGAGGAGTGTTCCTCTTTCTCCACATCCTCGCCAGCATTTGCTGTCACTTGAGTTTTTGATCTTAGCCATTCTCACTGGTGTGAGGTGAAATCTCAGGGTTGTTTTGATTTGCATTTCCCTTCTGACTAAAGATGTTGAACATTTCTTTAGGTGTTTCTCAGCCATTCGGCATTCCTCAACTGTGAATTCTTTGTTTAGCTCTGAACCTCATTTTTTAATAGGGTTATTTGTCTCCCTGCGGAAGTATGTTTGTGTGTGTGTGTGTGTGTGTGTGTGTGTGTGTGTGTGTGTGTGTGTGTACTTGATGAGTAAATGTTCTGTCTTGTGAATTTTGTCATAGTTTAGGTTAGTTCTGCCAGCACATAGGCAGCCTGCAGAATCTCTCTTACCTGCAATGTATTTATTATATTATGTAGATATAGTAGATAATAGATATTCATTATCTTCTGTGATATAGTCCTTTATGGTACCAGAAGCAGTTTAGCAAAGTAATACTGATAAAATTTTCAAAATCTATTTAATTATAGATTTCAAATCTTGAAATTAACACACCCCCTCCCTATAATTTTAAAGGAAATGTTATGGCATAGGAAGGAATGAAAATGATCTAAATATCATAATATTGTGTGTCTTTCTAAGAGTAATTAGAAATTAGATGGAAGTGCCTACAGTTAATGTGTTGCTCTAAACAATTCTTTTGGTTTTTTTTTGTAAACATATAATTAACCTACATAACACTATATAAATCAGTAGAGATTTTTCTTTTGTGAACTCTTCCTTTTTGGTTCACTGTCTTCATAATCTATCTGTTTGGCCTCTGTGACTACTCTCTGTCTCCTGAACAAAGAGGAACTGGGGTTATACTGTGTTTATGTTTCCTTGCATTGAATGCCTTCTTCATAGCAACTCAGGTAGAATTCTGAGGGGATTCTTCATACATTGTGCTTGTTCCATGTCTCAGAAGCACTGTGTATATTGTCATCACACTGGGTTTTATTGTAAGGACACACCTGTCATGAGAATTACTAATTTGGAAGTAGATATAACTGTGTAGCAAGTGCTAACTCTGAGACACACCCTGAGCTACTAACAGTTTATTTTCTGGAAGAGTGCATACACTCTGTCATATCTGGGGTTTCCTGATTCTACTTTGGTGTTTATTTTGAGATTTATCTTATGCTCACTTCTCAATCACTCATATACATGACTTCTTTTAGTAACCCTTCCAATACTGTTGCATATTAGAATGCATATTATTAGAATGTTGCATATATTACAATGTATGCTTATTGATACCACTTTCTTATTCAATGTTCCTGCTGATGTCTATCCTTCCCAGATTACTTGCTTAGCTTAAATATAGAGGTTTTGTTTATTTTTTCTTTGTTTTGTTTTTTGTCATTGTCATTCTGATGAAAGGTAAAAGGCTCTTCAATGTGGATCCTGTGCTCAACAATACCATAAATAGATTTAACATTAAGCAATCTTGGTGCACTTAATCCTTTTGGTTTTCCTAAGCATGATACAGGACAGCTGACTCATCAACTCAGTCAGGAAGTTTGTCTGGCCGTCACTTCCTTTGTAGACTTGATATGAAACATCTTACATTCTACTCTCACTCATTTTTGAAATAAATGATGTTCTAGTCACAAGATGTATATATCTCAGATGTTTATCTCTGCTAATAGGCTTACTGGAAGTAATTTTTCTTTCTTGCATGAAATATATCTGTTAGTCTTTATCCCTCATGCAGTGTTCTCAAGTGGCAGTTTTTCACCAGGGTAGATCCACTGCCATATCCTGTATAGACAGCTATCCATATGGTGTAGGCATACATTAGAATACAGTTCCTATCTAGTGTATCTTTATGGTCTTTGGGATTTTGATACTGAGAGAAAAAAAGTCCTTAGTCCTGTAAAGACTCATTTCCCCAATGTAGGAGATGCCAGGGTGTTGAGACAAGGGTGGGTGGGTAGGAGTAGGAGCACCCTCATAGAAGCAGGGGAAGGGGAGGGTTATGAGAGGGGGAAAGGGGATAAGATTTGAAATGTAAATACATAAAATATCCAAGAAAAGTAGAATAAAAAAAGAATGGGAGAAGCTTCTTTGTAGAAGAGTTGTGGCTAGTTCAATGTTACTGATCATTACATTTCAATGTGTGGTTTCTATATTTCACCAACTACCATTTCTGTCAACAGAAAACCAGATAATATTCTATAGATATGTTCTTTGTCAACATATCATCATAATATGTGACAATTTTGATGCATTAATTAGAATTTTAAAGAAATTACCTGAAAGTGTAATTTTAAGTGAAAACACTTCATTAGATGCTTATTTGAATGCCATGCTTAAAAAGTTAAAGCCAATGGTGATTTCATATCAATCCTTCCTTCAGTTTCTTGGGATTACACAAAAATGTCTTTTTATTCTTTTTTCTTCACTGCTAACAAGTTTGCCTTTAATTTGATTTCCTGTTCAGTGTTACCTCAAGCAGACTCAACCACTTCTCAGAAAGCTCTCATGTTTTTCCATTGAACAGGTGAATTTTATTTATTTACTTAGTGCATACCACAAGCATATGAGTAGCCTTATATTAGTAAATAAAGATTTGATTTTAAAATTTCTGGTATATGTAAGGTAAAGAACCACAATGTTCATGAAGAATAAATAGTCTTGATGTACATGGAAGTAATTTCCTAGCTTCTGATTTTTAAATTCTAAATTATATCTGGTCCATGGAATAATAATAATTACACTTAGTAAAAAGTGGTCAAATTATCACACTAGCAAGTGTATTAAATGGCTCTTTATTCCTTACTGAATTGTAGACTTCTTAATTAAATTATATTCCAAAGGTTGCCTTTGAGGAGTCCAAGCTAATAGCTTCCACATTGTTCTGTCTTACACTTGAAAATCAATTGCCAAACGTTCAGTTTCACATACCTACATTTGTAAAATTGCCAAAATTTGGCAGAAACTACATCATCCCAGATCACATAAAACTTGATTTCTCCATGGCAATGGTGCTTAACATTAACGAGAGACCTTTATTTCTTAGCTATGCTTCCTTTAAAATTATAGGGAGTAGTTGTTTAAATTTCAAGATTCGAAATCTATAATTAAATAGATTTTGAAATTTCTATCAGTATTACTTTGTTAATGTGCTTCTGATACAGTAAAGGACTATATCACAAGACATAATGAATATCTATTATCTACTGTATCTACATAATATAATAAATACATTACGGATAAGAGAGATTCTGTAGTCTGCCTATGTGCTGGCAGAACTAACCTATACTATGACAAAATTCACAAGGCAGAACATTTTAGTCATCACCGTGATGGTTTAGCCTGATAGGTCACTCAACTTGTTCCTTGTGTTAAAATCTGAGAATGAAGTAATTGAAATAAAAGCCTCAAGGTCTTTGCCTTCCCCTTTACCAGCACTCCTGCTGCTAGGTGAGCAAATGGCAGTGACCTGTAGGCAGAGCACCCTTAGGCCATGGTGCTGACAAGGCCTGGTTCATAGATTCAACTACTACAAGGCCTCCTTAGTTTTATGCTGCTTGATGAATTTCAACTGCTCCCTAACCCCAACTAGCTACAGTGCCAAATGCCATTAAGCATATGGATGCCAGAATGAGAGTGTGGGTTGAGGAGAGAAACTCCTTACCCTCTCCTGGAAGAAAGAACTCAGCATACGTTTCTCTGACAAGGCTCAGTGACTTTATCTACACATGAAGAACATCACTTCTTGGACGCAAACCAAATGAGGTCTATTCTACTCATGCATGGAATGCTATTCAGCTAAGTCAGCTACAGCCGCTCTAGTACCAGGCATTCCCTGCTCAGCACAGCAAAATAGCATATGGCTTTAATTAACAGTATAAACCCTAAATACCAGGTAGCTGAAGCAGCTTCCGTGAGTAATTCTTCATAAATCATAGACTGGTAATGACATAACTTTGTTGATCCACTATCATAGCAAAAGCAGTGAGCCTACGTGCATGAAGACAGATGCTTATGTCAAATGTAGTTACTAATAATAATGTATGAAATATGTGATATCACATGATAATACTAGTATCAATAAGTTGTCTTTGAAAAGGAAACAAAAATATCAAGTATACTGTATGGTATTGGCTATTTTCCTTGTTGGTGAGGCCCTTGGATCGCATGATAACTAAATTATCTAACTAGATAATTATAACTAGATAATTAATAACTAGATAATTACCTAACTAAAATACAAATAACAGATATGCTTGCCTATATACATCAGTATGGCCTTAGAATACTCGGTAGAAATTATGTTTTCTAGAATTATAAGACAGTTGTTTTTTTCCTAAGAGAACTTTTCACAATTTATTTTGTTTTTAATTATTCATATTTGTTTTTATTCCTGTGCATTTGTAGGCAGGTTTGGATTTGGAGTTCCAGGAGCTTGTGGTTATTCAGAATGTACTATTAACAGCTGAGTCATCTGTCTAGCCCCCTAATAATTTTATGTTAAAACATTTTCATGGGTAGAGGACATTGTTTAAAACTGGGCTTGACAGCTGAAAGACTTGTGATAAGTGGAAAAGTGGGTGAAAATAGGCAATGTCTAAACTCTGTGTGGTGAGGTGTGGTGACGCCTGCTATCCCAGGACTAAAAATAATAATAATAAAATAGAAATAAAAATGAATTAAACAAAGTTGGTTCTTTGAAAAAATGAGTAAAATCGACAATACCTTAGCCAAATTAACTAAAGGGACAAGGAAGATGATCAAAATCAATAAAATTAGAGAAGAAAGAATGGAAATAAAAATTGGGAGACGGGAACTGGGGCTAGCCACTAAAAAGACCCAGATTCCAGGGAAGCAAGAGGCTCCCAGGACCCAAAAGTGATGGCAGAAATACACAAATGGGAGAAAGAACCTGCAGAGACCATCTCCAGTTGATAGGCATGGCTTCCAGATGGGTGGAATGGGGCCATACACCCATCTTAAAATTTTTTAACCCAGATATGTTCCTGTCCAAAAGAAAGGACAGGGATAAAAAAGGGAGTAGAGACTTAAGGAAAGGCCACCCAGAGACCTACCTAGGGATCCATCACATTCCCAGACACCAAACCCCAACAATATTGCTGATGCCAAGAAGCACTTGCTTACAGAAGCCAGATATGGGGGTCTCTAACCATGACTGAGCACAGGACCCCAATGAAGGAGTTAGAGAAAGGACTAAAGGATGTGAAGGGGTTTGCAAACCCATAGGAAAAACAACAAGGTCAACCAACCAGAACCCTCAGAGCTCCCAGGGACTAAACCACGAGCCAAACAGAACACATGGAGGGACCCATGGCTCCAGACACATGTGTAGCAGAGGATGGCCTTATCTGGCAGCAAAGGGAGTGGAGGCCCTTGGTACTGTGAAGGCTTTGGGCCCCAGCATAAGGGAATGCTATGGCGGTGAGGAGGGAGTGGGTAGACAGTTGGGAGAGCACCCTCATAGAAGCAGTGGGGAGGGAAATAAGGGATTTTCAGAGGTGAAACTGGGAAGGGTGATAACATCTGAAAGGTAAAACTATTAAAAAAATAAAAATAAACCTTTTTTAAATGACAAAGAAAGAAGGAAGGAAGGAAGGAAGAGGAAGAGAAAGAAAGGA
Organism: Rattus norvegicus; assembly: GCF_021556685.1. Taxonomy (NCBI): domain Eukaryota; kingdom Metazoa; phylum Chordata; class Mammalia; order Rodentia; family Muridae; genus Rattus; species Rattus norvegicus. The sequence goes on from NC_141549.1 coordinate 90,270,120, forward strand.
AGGAAGGAAGGAAGGGAGAAAGGAAGGGAGGAAGGAAGGAAGGCAGGAAGGAGAGAAATGCTGACACATTTCTGACTGTGGTGGCTAAAACTGAAACCAGGGCTTAAAATGAAAAACACCGTGGGCATATTATCACAAAGGAAACAAAAACTAAGACAAGACGGCCAAGGTTTTCACTAAGCACCAACCAACATTATACCAGCAACCAAGGAGTGACAGAGACTACTTACTAAGTAACTAACACGACAAAGAGATATCAGAGAGACATTTTAAGCAAACCGCAATTTAGAAATGTATGAAAGTAACCTAATTTAAAAAAAAATAAAAGACAGAAAGATATATCATCTTGAAGGACTCAGGACAAGAAGAGACCAGATTTTTCAGCAGCGTGCAAATAAAGAAGTCAAAGAAGTAAAAAAACATAATAAAGAGATAAAATTAAGACAAAATACCACCAAAAACCTTCATAGAAAGTAAAGTGATATGAAGCTTCCATGTTTATAAAAAAAGAAAAAAAATATTTCCACAGTTAATAATGAACTGGGAGAATTCAATGCCCTGAGATCTCACAGAACTCTTCAAATAGCTGACACAAAAATTAAGTCAAGGTACAGTTTTTCTTATTTTATTCTACTTTAAAAGTACCTGTTCTTTAAAACAATTTTTTTATTGAGAATATTTTGTTTTTATAGAATAGGTAAAATGGCAGGGCTGCAGAACGGGTGTGGGAAGGGATGTTATGAGCAGCTGATACTAAAAATTATAGTTTACTGTTTCCAAAACTTTGATTTACTAAGTGTAAAAACATGGAAATTATTAAAGAATTTTAGTTTTAAAACTGTTTTGTGTCTAATTTAATTTGAAAGCAAGCCAGGAAAACAATGATGTGATTCTTAGTTTATATTTTTTCTTGTATTTAAGTAAAAATTTTTAGAATAGATTGTCCTTATAAAAGCCATTCTTACATTGTCATTGATAATGCTGAAAATACATTATACATCAACAAAAATTTAAAAACTTAGAGCCTAAAATAACTTTCATACCCTTGACTTGTACTGTCCCTCCATATGATAATCCAAATGAGAAAAATGTAGCAGGGATTTTTTTTTCTTTCTTTTTTTTTTTTTTATTAACTTGAGTATTTCTTATATACATTTCAAGTGTTATTCCCTTTCCCGGTTTCCGGGCAAACATCCCCCTCCTCCCTCCCCTTCCTTATGGGTGTCCCCCTCCCAACCCTCCCCCCATTGCTGCCCTCCCCCCATAGTCTAGTTCACTGGGGGTTCAGTCTTAGCAGGACCCAGGGCTTCCCCTTCCACTGGTGCTCTTACTAGGATATTCATTGCTACCTATGAGGTCAGAGTCCAGGGTCAGTCCATGTATAGTCTTTAGGTAGTGGCTTAGTCCCTGGAAGCTCTGGTTGCTTGACATTGTTGTACTTTTGGGGTCTCAAGCCCCTTCAAGCTCTTCCAGTTCTTTCTCTGATTCCTTCAACGGGGGACCTATTCTCAGTTCAGTGGTTTGCTGCTGGCATTCGCCTCTGTATTTGCTGTATTCTGGCTGTGTCTCTCAGGAGCGATTTTTTTTTTTTTAATCTCTTAGTCCGGAGTAGTCAGTGACCCGGGCATCGGAAAGCATAGACATTTATCACAATAAGTTACAGAAAAAGTAAGCATAACATTAGAAGGGTAGGACGAAGATTGGGAGACAAAGGAGGTCATACTTCAGTTGTTATTTCATTTTTCCCAATTCGTAGTTTTGTATCTTTGGATTCTGTGCTAAAGGAAAAATGTTTGATTTGGAAACATCGTTTTTGCGAAGATGGACACAAGCTTTTGATCCTTAAACACTTGAAGGATTCAAGGAATTTTCCTTGGTGATTTCAGTCCCATCAAGTTTTATTTTAACACCTGACTTTGGAGTCTGATCTCAGGGTAAGAGGTAATGAAGACATTTTTACATGCTGTATAATGAGCAGAATGAGGGAAACTGCGGAGAGTCGAGACCTGATTCTGATCGCTCCAAATGTTTGTCGTGTGCTTGGTGGAGTCCTCCTCCTTTTATGAACCAGCTTCACACGACTATGAGGATTAAATAGATTCCAAGCACTTATGTGTGCAGCCTCTGGCATATTATTTAAAACTCACTAAAATATAGAATCGAAAGCTATTTATACTTCAGAAGGATCTCTTTAAGTAAGTAGGTTGACGTCTGCCTGAAGCGCTGGGAATCCAAATTTTTCTGCGATTCTCTCCCCCTAGTGTTTCAGACCTAAGAATTTGACTCATCATATGGTTCTTATTTCATGACCTTTGATGCTTACAGCATCCACATCCCACGTAGGACTTTACTCATTCCCTTGTGTGTAATATCTGTAGCATTTCCTTTTGCAAATGCTCTGGAGTTCATTTTCTGGGACTCTGTATATGGAGTGAAAGGGGGATTTCCTTACAGTATCAAATGTAATCTGTTTAAACTGTGATTAGGCAATCTGATCATTCGGGAAATATAAATTAATATACATCATACATAATTGCACATAATTATATGACTGATCCTTAATATCGATCAAAATGATCGCCCAGCAATATTCTATCACATTATTCTAGGTGTTAACTTCTGTCATCCCAGGTTGTATCTAGGACATTTTAAAGATACGTTTACATACAAACATAACATATAAGCAGTCGTTTCATGGAAGGTTGAGATGCCTTTGGCACTTGTTAAGATTAATCCTGATTGGTAACTTGAGAGAAGTTCTATATAGTTGCATTAATAGCTCACATTGCATTTGTCATGACTGCAAACCTAAATATTACACCAAAGAAATTCATCTGGTGCAAATCTGATGCCATTTATCTCAAGTAACACATAGTTATGATGACAGATGGCTGTCCTTCACTGAGATAATTTAAGATTATTTGAGATACTACTCTATTCATTAATATGCTAAGTTCTTAAAATATTTTAGGAAAGAAATTAAAAGGTCAGAACTATGGCTATTTACCTACTGAGTCACAAGTAAGTCTTACAAGACCGTCTGAGCCTCAGTCGTATGGATTTTTCAATAGAAGAAATGACTCACAGAGCTGGTAAAATAAAACAATTTATTTTAGAATGCATAATTTTTATACGGGTTATAAAGTATGTGTTACTTCCCCATTTTGGATGGTGGCCCAGTAGAGCTTAAAGTTTGCTAAGCAAAATCAGCCATCAGAGAAATGGATTCTAGTAGGGAGTAGAGGTAGGTCTCACTAAGTCCCACCCTGTTCATCTGAGGCCCTATTGCCAATTGATGGCTTATGCGGAGGGACAGCCAGTTCTCCTCAGGAATGTTACCTCCGGGAAGCTCCCCATGTTCCCTTAATAGTCCCACACCTTAGCACATACAATCCGCACTACGTGGATGCTGATAGTGCTATAGACCTCCTCTGCACATGTAGTTTCTCAGAAATCCAAAGTAGACTCTTTCATGTCATAAATGCATGTTCATTATGCATTGTCTCCCTTTAATCCGCAATCCCATATCAGAATACTTGAATTCCTACCGGACTGTTTGCGATATCATCTTTTGTTTTATTGGGACCTTTTGAGAACGCCTCTGTCGAAACCTTCCTGGAATGAATGTCCAAAACATATCCTATTTATCACATCCAACACTGTCTCAGATGCCTTCCTTGCCTTCTTTTTGCCCAAATAGATATGCGCATCCATTCCTTTTTTTTACTAGCAACTATCCACATTCTTCTGCAGTTATTTTTACTGTCTAAATTTCTAGGAATAAGAGAATCATTTTGTCAATTTTCATATTCTCAGCAGAGACTACCGACTCATTTTGGAGTAGCTCAGCAAGTCATCATTTAGTTGACTTAATAAAAAAATTCCATAGCTGATCATAAAATTGGAATGTTTCCATCTTAAAATTAAAAAGAAAGTGAAAAAAAACAACAGCGATACATCTGTGTAGGAATATATCTGGTATTAGGTTTGATCTATTTTATATTCTGTAGAGTGACCTATATTTAGTTCTATGCTGCTTTGGAGGGGGATATTTAAATTTTTCTACTCACCCTACTTCAGTGTGCTGATCTGTATAGTGTTATTTCTGTGGTAATTGGGACTTTCAGTAACTGTAATAATTTGAGTTTCAGTCATTTACAGGCTGCTCAGACTACTGATTCATAATAGGAGCTGCCCCTGACAATGGAGAGCAATGACAGAATTGAATTGGGCCTTTCAATTCTGATTTGACTTGATTGCCCAGGATAGAGAGAGAAAGGTAATTATAGGACCCAGAGAAGTATGTCATGACAATGGCACTTAATAGCTTGCTCTAAGATATGATTTTTTCCCATGATATCTACATGAAGTATAGAGAATAAAAACCCTCAAGAGTAAAATTATCTTAGACAAATATAATATTTTCTTCATTTGCTCATTAACGCACTTTTGGCGTGTAGTATGCAATTCTTGGTAGCTGTTTCCTAATCCTAACTTATTCATGCTAGAATGTGCTCCATTTTCACTTACCATTTGCATGTAGTAGTATATTTGCTTCTTAAGGAAATTTAATCAGTTTAAAAGTAAGCATCCAGGCCCCAGTCTTACCTGTCTTGTATTACCTGTGAAAATAAAATAAGACCAATGCTTCAAAATGTTTTTTTTCCTAATCCATAAACATGACTTAAACAAGTGTAATGGCTATTCAGTACTGAATAAACTTATCCTCGACTTTAGGTCTTTGTGAAGTTTCTTGTGTTTGCAATAGCTTCATTCAGGATTCCAGAAACAACAGTTGTGCTGCTGCCTCTCGTGTCAAGTTCAGGTGAAGAGGCTTTTTCAGTGTGCAAAATAGCCCAATTTTTTATCTTATTTTTCATTGCTAAAGCCTGTAAGGCCCCACACTTGCTAGGCAAACCAACTACTATGTTAGACTTATTTTCAGCACTGCCTGATTATTTCAGCGATGTGTCATGATAAACCTACCCAATTTACCAAGAAGGAAAAATTTATCAAGAAGGAAATTCAGAACAAACTATTAAAAACAAAGTTTATCAAAATAGTTTCTTTTGTGAAAAATGAAGCACAATGAATGTTAATTGTCTAGAACACAGCTAGTCCAACTAAACATTGTATTTAAAATTGGTATTGATCATATATAGCCACCAAATTAGACAAGATGGATGAAGCAAAGGAGTACAGGCTGACAGGAACCGGATGTAGATCTCTCCTGAGAGACACAGCCAGAATACAGCAAATACAGAGGCGAATGCCAGCAGCAAACCACTGAACTGAGAACGGGACCCCCGTTGAAGGAATCAGAGAAAGAACTCGAAGAGCTTGAATGGGCATATGAACAACAATGCCAACCAACCAGAGCTTCCAGGGACTAAGCCACTACCTAAAGACTATAATACATGGACTGACCCTGGGCTCCAACCGCATAGGTAGCACTGAATAGCCTAGTAAGAGCACCAGTGGAAGGGGAAGCCCTTGGTCCTGCTAAGACTGAACCCCCAGTGAAAGTGATTGTTGGGGGAAGGGCGGTAGTGGGGGGAGGATGGGGAGGGGAACACCCATATAGAAGGGAAGGGGGAGGAGTGGGAGATGTTGGCCCGGAAACCGGGAAAGGGAATAACATTCGAAATGTAAATAAGAAATACTCAAGTTAATAAAAAAAATTGGTATTGATATAATATAGCATGTGAACTTTGTCTCAATTTTATTACAATTCTAAATATAAAGATACTCTTTAACAACATTAGATATTAATTTTGGATAAAATGGTTAGTCCTGGTCATCTACTATAAGGTGGATATTGCACTTATAGTCATATTTTCCCATGATTCAAGGGAATAGTCCCTATGATCAGTTTGTTGGATGACACTAAATGTATTTCAGACTTATTTTCTTTCTGATACTAAGTACAAAGAAATCAACATTAAAAACAGAAAACTGTGACTAATATTTTTACTTCTTTTGAGTTTGCAAAACTTGTTAGTGACCAAATGTACAATGTTGTGCTCTACAAGGCATAGATGCACAAAGTGTAACTGTCAAAATATAAAAAGGAAATCATAGGCAGCCATTAAACAGTGAGAAGCTGAAAATATGTATGGAAAATTGTGCCAAATACTATTAAATTCATCTGAATCTGACTTTACCTGTCATATCCCCATGTAGCAGCTGCTGTGATTGAACCATTTATATTTAATATGATTATTAATATCATAGAATTCATGCCTACACTGCCTTTTCTTGGTAGCTTCTTTATATTTGTTCCTCATCTGACATCCTTTATGCTGACATTCAGGGTTTTAAACAAGAGTATTTGAAAAAAAAATCCATACCCATCCTTTCTAGTAGCTTATTTTTACATTTCCTTTACAAAATTTATTGGGTTGCCTTAACGTTACAGTTTCCACTTTTAAATGTTCTTTGTTAAAACCATGTCACCACAGAGCATGTCACATAGGATCAGCTGTTCATAACATCCCTTCCCACACCCGTTCTGCAACCCTGCCATTGTACCTACCCTATAAAAACAAAATACTATCAGTAAAAATTTGTTTTAAGGAACAGGTACTTTTAAAAATAGAATAAAATAAGAAAAACCTGCCTTGACTTGATTTCTTTGTGTCAGCTACTTAGAGAATTCTATGAGATCTCAGGCATTGTATTTTCCCACTTTATCATTAACAGTGATTTGATCTCTTTATTATATTTTTATTCCCTTGAGTTCTTCATTTGCATGCTGCTGAAAAAAAATCTGCTCTCTTCTTGTCCTGAGTCCTTCAAGATAATGTACCTTTCTGTCTTTCTTAAAAAAATTTGTCTACTTTCATACATTTCTAAATTGTTGTGATTTGCTTAAAATATCTGTCTCATTTTTCTTTTTTGTGGCAATTACTTTAGTAGGGTTTCTCTGTCACTCCTGGGTTTCTGGTATAATGGTGGTTGGTGCTTGATGAAAACCTTCGCCATCACAGATTTTGTTTGTTTTTCATTTTAAGCCCTGATTTCAGTTTCCACCACCACAGTCAGAAATGTGGCAGCACTTCTCTTCTTTGTTTCTTTCTTTCCTTCTTTGTTTCTTTCTTTTATTCTCCCTTCTTTCTTTGTAATTTTTCAAAAAGAATTTTTAATATTTTTTTTAATTTTTAATAGTTTTATTGGTTATTTTATTTACCTTTCAAATTTTACCCTTCTTCCCAGTTTTACCTCCTAAAACCCCCTATCCTATCCCCCATCTACACTGCTTCTATGAGGGTTCTCTCTCAACTACCCACTCACTTCTACCTCACTGCCCAAGCATTCCCTTATGCTAGCACATCAAGCCCTTACAGAACCAAGGACCTCCACTCCCTTTGCTGCCAGTTAAGGCCATCCTCTGCTACATATGCAGCTGGAGCCATGGGACCCTCCATGTGTACTCATTGATTCATGGTTTAATTCCTGGAAGCTCTGAGTGGGTATTGTTGTTCTTCCTATGGGGTTGCAAACCCCTTCACTCCTTCAGTTCTTACTCTAACTCCTCCAATGGGGACCCCGTTCTCAGTCTAATAGTTGGCTGTGAGCAACTGTATTTATTAGGTTCTGGCAAAGCCTCTCAGGAGACAACTATATGAGGCTCCTGTCAGCATTCACCTTTGGAATCCCCAATAGTGAATGGGTTTGTTGACTGCATGTGGGATGGGTACCCTTGTGTGGCAATCTCTCGATGGCCTTCCTTTCAGTTTCTGGTCCACGCTTTGTCTCCATATTTCCTCCTGTTAGTATTTTGTTCCCCCTTCTAAAAAGTACTGAGGCATCCACACTTTGATTTTTTTTCTTGAGCTTCATGTGGTCTGTGAATTGTATCTTGGGTATTCTGAACTTTTGTGCTAATATCCACTTATCAATGAGTGTATATTATGTTTTATTTATTTATTTATTTATTTATTTATTTGTTTATTTATTTATTTATTTTGTGATTGGGTTACCTCACTCAGGATATTTTCTAGTTCTATCCATTTACCTAAGAATTTCATAAAGTCATGGTTTTTAATAGCAGAGTAGTATTCCATTGTGTAAATGTACAACATTTTCTGTATCCATTCTTTTGTTGAGGGACATCTGGGTTTTTTCCAGCTTCTGGCCATTATAAATAAGTTTGACCTGAACATAGTGGAGTATGTGTCCTGGTTATAGGTTGGAGCATCTTTTGGGTAAATACCCAGGAGTGGTATAGCTGGGTTCTTAGTACTGTGTCCAATTTTCTGAGAAATCACCAGGCTGATTTCCAGAGTGGCTGTACAAGCTTGCAATCCCACCAACAATGGAGAAATAGTCCTCTTTCTCCACATCCTCAACAGCATCTGCTGTCACCTGAGTTTTTGATATTAGCCATTCTGACTGTTGTGATGTGGAATCTCAGGGTTGTTTTGATTTGCATTTCCCTGATGTCTAAAGATATTGAATATTTCTTTAGGTACTTCCCAGCCACTCAAGTTTCCTCAGTTGAGAATTCTTTGTTTAGCTCTGTATCCTATTTTATAATAGGGACTCTATTTTATTATCTGGACTCTAACTTCTTGACTTCTTTGTATATATTGGATATTAGTCCTCTATCCAATGTAGTATTGGTAAAGATTGTTTCCCAATCTGTTGGGTGTCATTTTATCCTATTGACATTGTCCTTCATCTTACAGATGCTTTGTAAATTTCTGAGGTTCCACTTGTCAATTCTTGATCATAGAGCATAAGCCATTGGTATTCTGTTCAGGGAAATTTGAGCAGTGCCCATGTGTTTGAGGATGTTCCCCATTTCCTCTTCTGTTAGTTTGAGTGTATCTGGTTTTATGTTGAGACCCTTGATCCACTTGTACTTGATCTTTGTAAAGGTGATAAGAATGGTTCAATTTGCATTCTTCTACATGCTGACCTCTAGTTCAACCAGCACCATTTGTTGAAAATGTGGTCTTTTTTCCACTGGATGGTTTTAGGTCCTGTCTCAAATATCAAGTGACCATAGTTGTGTGGGTTTATTTTTTGGTCTTCAATTTTATTCTCCTGATCTACTTGCCTGTCTCTTTACCAATACCTTACAGTGTTTATCACTATTACTCTGTAATACAGTTTGCGGTTAGGGATGGTGATGCCCACAGATATTCTTCTATTTTTGAGAATACTTTTCACAATCCTGGGTTTTTTGTTGTCCCAAATGAATTTGCACATTGCTCTTTCTAACTCTATGAAGAATTAAGTTGGAAATTCGATGGGGGTTGCATTGAATCTGTACATTGCTTTCTGCAAGATGGCCATTTTTAATATATTAATTCGTCCAATCCATTAGTATGGCAGATATTTCCATCTTCTGAGATATTATTCAATTTTTTTCTACAGAGACTTGAATTTCTTGTCATACAGATCTTTCACTTGCTTAGTTAGAGTCACAAGACCAGAAAGGTTAAGTGTTGAATTCTATCAAACCTTTAGAGATGACCTAATACCAATACTATTCAAACTGTATCACAAAATAGAACGGAGACAACACTACCCAATTCTTTCTATGAAGTCACAATTTTACTTATATGTAAATTACACAAAGACCCAACAAAGAAAGAGAACTTCAGACCAATTTCCCTTATGAAAATTGGTGCAAAAATACTCAATAAAATTCTCACAAACTGATTCCAAGAACACAATAAAATGATCATCCATCATGATCAAGTAGGCTTCATCTCAGGGATGCAGGGATGGTTCAATATATGTAAATCCATCACCATAATCCAGTATATAAACAAATTCAAGGGAAAAAAGAACACATGGTCATTTCATTAGATACTGAGAAACATTTGACAAAATTCATCTCCCCTTCATGATAAAAGTCTTGGAAAGATCAGTAATTCAAGGTCCATAATTAAACATAGTAAAAGCAATATACAGGAAATGAGTAGTCAGCATCAAACTAAATGGAGAGAAACTTGAAGTAATTCCACTAAGATCAGCCGTAGACAAGCTCAATTTCTCCACATCTATTCAATATAGTACTCAAAGTCCTAGCTAGAGCAATCAGACAATAAAAGGAGCTCAAAGGGATACAAATTGGAAAGGATGAAATCAAAATATTACTATTTGCAGATGATATGATAGTATAATTTAAGTGACACCAAAAGTTCCTCCATTAGAACTACTAGGCCTGGTAAACAACTTCAGCAAAGTGGCTGCATATAAAATTAACTCAAATAAATCAGTAGCCTTCCTCTACTCAAAGGATAAACAGGCTGAGAAATAAATTAGGGAAAGGACACCCTTCTCAATAGTCACAAATAATAAAAAATACTATTATCCTTTCTAAAGACGATATCTTTGTGACTTAAGACTTCTCATTCAGCCCCTCCTTTAAAAGTTCCAGTACTTGTCAATTGTGACTTCTCAGGGACAGAGCCCTGAGCAGATAGACCATTTGGTGAAACTACTTTTGTTTGCACAAGATCTGCCTTTGCTTTGCTTCTAGAGTTAGTCGTTGTAGCTTTTTGTTGTACCCCCATGTTACTTTCTTCAGAACTTCTCATTGTAGTGGTGGAGGGTGAGGGATGACAGTTGTTTGAGGCTCCAAGAAGCTTCAGTTTGAGGCAAACACTAGGGGAATGAATCCGTGAAGCTTCTTACCTAAGTAAACTTGCTAATATAATATAATAGGTCAGCATACTATATATGTAACCCAAAGATTAGGAAAAGCTGATTCTTACACTTTAAGTCAAGGGAATAAACTAAAAATTCCTAAAATCTCGTTATTCTTATTCACAATGTCTCTTTTTCTCTCTCTTTTATCTTTAAGTCCACCAATCAAAATTGGTAGATTATAGATAGATCTGCCCATTTGTTTAATATTAATCATAAATCTATTATCTTTCATCAGACAACTTGTATCAATCTGTTTACTTATGTATCATGCATTATCATTAATTTACCTATCAATCTAAGATAGTTGCATAGACAGCCAACCATCATTAGAGAGGCTTTAATTGATGGGAGAAAATACATACACCCACTGCAAAACATTAGGCAGAGTCAAAGAATCCCTTGGTAGAGGGAGAATAAGTAATGTAGAAGTAGGGGGTCCAGGACATTGTGTGAACATGTTTCTCAGAATCAATTAGGCTGTATAAGTACAGGCTCACTGACTCCAAAGCAGCAACCACAGAGTCTGCATGGGCCTCAGCTTGGTCATCTGAATATATATTATAGATGTATAGCTTGGGTACAGCTTCTGTGGGAATCCTAATTGTGGAATGAGGGGTGACTCTAACTCGTTCTCCTGATGAGACCCTTTTCCTCCTAATTCATTGCCTCATCCATCTTGATATGAGGATTTGTGCCAAAGTTTGCTTGCAACATATTATGCTATGTTCAGTTGGTATCCCTGGGAAGCCATTTCTTTTCTGACAGGGAATGGAGGAGCAATTGATCTGGCAGAGAGGGCATATCGAAGGAAACTGGGAGGAGAGGGAGGACACTGTGGTTGGATATAATGTATAAGATAAGAATTTATACATATATGTATATATACATGGAAAATTCATGATCAATATTTGATGAATAGGAATATTTATCATTTATCTTTACAACATTCATATAAAATGCACATGATATAATATATACATATATTTGTTTATTATAATTTTCTATCCATTATAATGTGATTTTCATTTTATTGTCAGAATATTTTTTACTTTCCCAGAACAAACAGGAAGTTTTACCATGAGACCATAATTGAGTGACATGTCATATCTCTTCATGCCATTTGTTATATAACTGAGTCATAATCTGTCCCATTTCTTGTTTCTGTGTAACTTCCAGTTTCCATTATTAGCACTATTGTTGGTGTTTGTGTGCATGAGTTTATTTCTCTTTTACCTTATTTTTAATGTTATATTCTTTATGATGCATTGCTTACCATGATCTATCTGAAAAGCATAAAAGTATGTACTCCTCATAGTTATTTTAATTGGTTTATTTTTAACATAGAAATGAATAAAGAAAAAGCATTTTTTCTGAAAATGTTGCTTTCCATTTAATAAAAACTAATTTTAACATGAATTTTCCTACAAAATTTTTCTTTCTGCAGGACTATTTCTCCTTTAGGTTAACTCAGTTATTTACATTTTATGTATGCATAGATATATAATTATTGAGAAGGGTTATTCTTATGTTACAGGCTGGGCTTGAATTCTTTATCTAAGGATTACCTCACACTTCTAGTAGCTTCCTATCTTCATATACAAGCTTTGGGATTATAGGTGCCCCCAACTACACTTGGTTTATGTGATACTGGAGAAGTTGTCCAACTCCTGCCTGTAAGCCAAGACCTCTACTAATGAAACTGCTGCCAAATATCATCTCATCTCCTTTATCGATAGGCATGTAGAGTAACAGTCAACTTCTTCCACCATAAAGTATGTTAATACATGTAAGGTCATGACAAAAATGATGGCATGCTCAGAGTTTTCCATTAGGACTCAGTTATTATTTATTCCCAAAAAATTAATGTTTAGAAGGATTGTAAAATTCACAAGGGTCACCCGGATAATGAGTAAAGAAAAGACATGATTTGATTTCACATGTTCTAAAGTGGCTTTCATTCCCATTAGATACAACGTATTTTGTTGTGAGTACTTTCAGCTAATCACGACTTCAACAATAAGTCTGAGTTTACTTCCCACCATATAAGTCCTCAGAACAAACCTGCTGAAAATGTTCACTTAGGATAAGTCTGGATTATTTGTATTTTGAAAAAAAATCAGAATAAATGGATACCATTTAGCAAATTTTTAAAAGTATATTTGAAAGCACAGAATTAATGTAAGATAGAAAGGTATGAGCACTTTTACTGGTAAAGTAAGTTACAGAGTAAATATTGTCTTTATAATTTTTTAGCACTAGTTAGGTTCCAGTTTTCTGTTAGCTCAGCATCTTGACATGTGTGAAAGCCAAGCCTAAAACAATACTGTGGAGGGCATGGAGTTGCACTGAATTTAAGGGGAGATTACAAGGGTCAGGAGACTTCCATTTTTGTCTTAAATCTCACTAGTAGAATCACTTAGGTCAAACTGTTAATACTTCCGAGCTCTGTTTTCTTTTTCTGTGAAATGAAAGGTTTAGTCCGAATATCTTTAGGTCTGAAAATCTATATCTATGATTTTAAGAGTGTTAGGACAGACAGTGTGGGGTTTTGAATGCCAACATAAGGATAACATACTTGATCCCCTAATAAATGGAAAGCAATCAGTGATGCCAGTCTTTGCAATGCTTATCTGAAACACTGAATGTAGGGATTAGCATGGGAAAATGGTTAGATGTTGGGTGACCACTGCAATAGATGGAAAACGCCTGGAATACAGACTAACGTGAAAGAGAAGAGACAGATCTAGAGCTCACTGTCTGACCCTACTCTTTAATTACAGTAGAGCTAATTCAGGAAGAGACATACCGTGCATTAATTTGGAAAAATCTCAGACGTGACTTTGGAGTTTGAGGCTATGCTTCAGTATATGTGGGTTCATGTTCATCCATGGTTTTGGAACTTCCATAACAGGTTTACCCACTTGACTGTTCAATTATGAGAAACGTGGTATCATAGGTTTGTAGAGTTACAAGGCTCCAAAAGTACCCACCCCAAGAAATTTCGTAGGCCTTTACTTATAGTAAAAAGGTTGACCATGCAACCTCAAAATTATTCATGATTATCATGAGAATCTGTGGATAAACTGATTTATATGGCAGAAAATACTGTTACTGAATATAGAGTTAAGGATTCATTCAAATGTTGGTGAGCCACGGACATTATTGTAGAGATCGGAGTGTGCTCATTATAGTAACACCAGTCTTTTCAAGAGATTAAAATGGGAGAGAGTCTTCCCAGTGATTTCAAATAAAAACAAATTCCTAATAATGGTGACAACTTGGCAGAGGAAAGGTGTGGCACAGAGAATGTTCTTGAATCTGATAAAGTATAAGGATAACAAATATAATTTTCTACAGAGCATGTAGCAAGGAATAAAATCTGCTGATACCTTCAGTCAAGCCCAGTGGAAACATTGGATATATCAGAAGTCATGAATTATATGATAATATATTCTTGTCGATTGAATATCAGAAGTTTTGATGATTTTTTATACCATCAATATGGAACAAAAACAATATTTGTGAAAACAACCTGAATTACTAATGAGCATTACTGAATTTTTCTATATGTATGTCAATATATGCTTATATATTAGCATAAATATATGAAGAACTTTGACTTTATATATACATGATGCACTTATCTCATGCAAGAAAATAGCAGTTTTATGAATGGCTGTAATGATATACCATAATACTGATTAATTGTTACGAATGTTTATATGAAAGTTTAGTATTTTATTCTGAGTCATGTGTACTATGATTTAACTATCACTGAAAATATGCTTAATCTATTTATATGGTTGAAAGAGAAGAAAAATGAAGTGTAGTACTAACCTAGTTGACTATAGATAGATTGCTTCTACATGATAAGAATCAGAAACATCAGTCTTATTTAATAAACTCATTTAGAATTGGAAATAGTTGCGGAGACAAAGATATATAAAGTATTTGCTATGTTTAGTACATCCTAAGTTCTGAATACATAATAGATGTTACAGTTTAGGGAAAGAATATACTCCTATCACATCTACATGTGCGCCATGGGAAACAAATGATTCCACAACCACACACACATATACATGCAAAAGTAATAATACATTGAAATTATTTTAGCTATTGATTATATTCAAAATTAATGTTATGTTGCACATCACAATCATAATATTTTCATGTACTGTTTTTCATATTTATTAAATAAATAAAAATAATTCTAAGTAACTTAAGCAAAATTTCTATATATTTACAAAATCTAGAATTTAAAAGCTTCTAATATTACCCACAATATTCCATATATAGAGTCAGAGAATTTGTTCAGTAAAACTTATTTATGTGTTCTTTGTGCCCTCACTACAGCTTTAATTAAACCCGAGGTAAAATAATAAACTGTGTCTGATTAATTTAACCAGCAGCTATGGCTGCAGTCATCCTCTCTGACCCCTAATTTAACATATTGACCCTTTCTATAAGTAAAACCAGAGGAAGCTAGAATTAGAAAGGCTTTATTACTTCACTCTTTTATTCTTTATTTTTTTTATTTTAATATGCCTTACTTGAAGCATTATAGAGACCAGAACACAGGATTCAGATAATTTATATTGGTAACATCAATGGATAAGGTCCAATTAGGAAGATACAAATATTTCATGGAAATGAACTATAAGAAAATAAAAGCATGCCAGTCTTAGTAAGGAATGAGTTTTACTTGCTATTTTCTTTGGCTCTTTTCTCTACCCACAATTCCTTATTCATTAAAAATCAAGTACACACAAGAATGTCATATGACTACATTCAACGATGGACCTTCCAAGGCACTACATGGCCATGTGTTTTGTTTTTAAAAGCATGATGCTAAAAGAAAAGTTGTTTTCCTATCTATTATCATCTAGACTTGACTGCTACTGATCTCACCTTCTTTCTTTTTTCATAAATCTTTTTATTTTAGTAGGGTGTTTGCCTCTGCGTTGGTCGTGGTGGTGGTGGTGGTGGTGGTTGTGTGTGTGTGTGTGTGTGTGTGTGTGTGTGTGTGTGTGTGTGTGTGTGTATCTTGAGCATGCAGTATTCATGGCAATAATGAAATGCACTTGATTCCCTGGAATTGGTATCACCTACAGTTTTGAGTCACCATGGTTGGTTCTGGAAACTGATTCATGGTCCCTTTCAAGCACTTAACCACAAAAGTGTCTCTCCACTCTCCCAGATATACTTTTTGGCAGCTAGAATTTAACCCACAGAATAAGAACTTGGAGACATTTAAGTTATTAGTACAAGGTATCTAAATTTAAATTAATTGATCCATGTATCATTAAAGGTATAGATTACACTTAAAGAGAATTATTTCATTGCACAGCACATTCCTCCATGTACATGTCTTTACATGTGCACCTTACGTCAGTGTTCATGTACATATGAAAGTACGCACTTAGCTGTATATTGACAATACACAAAACTAAATGAAGATCATGAATATTTCTTTTTTTCTTAGTGAGGAACCACTCATTTGTTTAAGTACAGAATGTGCTCATATCAATTTCTGACTTCTTTCAAATTCTTAAACGTATCACAACTTGTTAATATATTATTCTAATATTACAATCACATTTGTTTGCATCATTGCTTGAAAACCAAGAGCTTCTTTTTTTTTTCCAAGGTAAAATTGGGCATATTTGGAGACAGTCATTTCTTTCTTGTCCCAAATGCCGTTGGACAGTGCACTGTCATTAAGAGATGAAAAGTCACAATGATGCTACATATTCTAAAATCTGTGAAGACAGAGCCCCACTAAAATGCTATGCTAGGGAGTTTGACAACACTCGCTCCATTTACATTGCAGCAAATCAGTCGATAACTTTCTGTTTTAACTTTTAATTTTTATTTTAATAAAACAATGAAAATGTTTTCAAATAAAGTTATTTTACATTTAATCCTCAGTGTCTTGCTAAACATAAAATCATATGCAGAGGCTTATATAATATATCTAATACAGTCATGTCAGGCTTGGCAGTTGTATTGCTTACTTCTAAACTTAAAAATAACTCAATCTCTTACATATGCAAATAGCTAGTTTTGTTTTGTTTTTGCCCAAGCAGAAACTATCATATAGGGAAGCTACTTAGAGTATTACTCTATTCCATCCTGTTCAGGAGGAGATAGAAAGTTCAAGGGACTCTTACCACATGGCTTCACTGAGCAGTTACTGAGGAACTCAAATAATTGGACAATTTTTTCTCATTGGGCATAGTATTTCTTACATATAAATAAAATCTGGTTATAGAACACCATAATAAAACTGATATTAGCCCTTTGTTATAATGTATTTTAGCATTTAAAGGAACTCACTGAAACTCTTAATTAAAAGAAATATCAGGGAAGTTCATTCCTTCAAGTTAACTTCATTAGCCTGTAAAGCAGTCTTAGGCCTTCTCTTGTTTGTCTTTGTAATGTGTCATTGTTATTTTCCTGATCTACATGACCATCTGAAAGCATTTCATGACATTTTTCATGTGTGTAACATAATACAGTTTGAAGGAGACTGAAATATTATATGCTTCTACACTCAGGAAAATGAGAGGTGGGATTCAGAGCTGTCTCTTGTCTAGGTCATTCGGTCGTAGGTGTTAATTTGTCAAGGTATTTCTCAATTGCTTCTCAGAGCCTAAGCATTGTTCTCTCTTATTGGATAAGTATTTACGAAAAGACTTAAAGAAAAGACATCCCTGGCAAGTGTTTACTCCGTTTCATGTTTGATCTTTTCGCTACAATCTCCTCAGAAAAGCTGGAATCTATTTTCAATGACGACATATAAATGCGGCGCACGTTCTGCGGCCTAACAGATGCCATCTGTAAAAGCATTTACTTTAAATTAGTGGGATAAGTAATCAAAAGGGCTTTGTACTTAATGCAAAACTTTTGGTGACTATTAAATGCTCATTAGAGGGTGTTTTTGCTGTATGACTGTCAAAATCAGCAGGACGTTTATGTTACGTTTCCTGAGTGGGTCAAGATTGAATATGATTTTACAGCCTAAATGACATAAATGGATGCAGGTTATTTCAGCATCTCCAGATGTTTTTTAAGCTCGTTACCCCTAAACACAAAACTTAGTGCCATGTCAAATTCTGCAATGCCATTCTAGTGAAGATTAAAAAAATAGGTATTTTTATCTTTAGATACACAAAGACTGTACCTTCTTGCCCTCAATATGTGGAAATGAAGGAATCGATGCCATCAACAATGTGAAGTGTATTACAACCAATATTTTATGGAAATACATGGCCCAGGAACCCAGTAATATTAAATCAGCTTAACTATGCACTTATTACAATAGCTAATTATTTAGAAATTTTAATTATTGTATGATGGCTTATTTACTAGATTGTGTATATATTACAGTTTGATTGAATCTCTGGAAATATGTCCTTATTACCACTTTGTTTTTAATTAAACATTCAATTGCAGTCTTATTTAATCTGGAGAGATGCATTTATTAGTCTCACATGTATTTTTTTTGTGGCATCAATCACAGGAATAATACTGCAAGATTAAAAAGAACAATACAAAAAGCTATTGTTTAACTTAAATAATCATCTTTGTACTTAGTAAATTGTGTCTAATATCTTGTAGTGAATGTCTGTAAATGGTATTCATGAAAAAGATTGGTTTGAAGTTCTTTCTTGCGTTGTAGAAGTGGCTAGAGAAACCCTTGTGGTTGGGGGACACATTCAAGTTCTGGCAGGTAGAACTGAGGGTAAAACAGTTACATATTGGTTGCAAATACAGGCAATGAAGCAATGTTAACCTGAACTGGAAAGAACAGCTTTGAATAATCCTGTAATATTCCAAACACATTTTCTGTCCTTATTCTTAATTTGAGAAATGTATATATTGGTAGAATAATTTGTTTCTCTCTTTTCTTTGAAAATTGTTACTGTGCACTTTAATTATATTACCACCTTCATGGTGAAGAATGAGACCTACTTATTTTGATTTTATAAAGCTGGAATTGTCTGTCACTTGGTCTCTATGGGCTCAAATACACAATAGTCTCAGGAGAAGTAGGGCAGCTTGGCTCACTGAGTTCTTCTCCAGTAGCCACTTTCCTTTAGATCGACCCAAGCAGATATTTTTGGTTTCCAAAGTCTCTCTAAGAGCACTTTGTTTCAGAAGCAAACACATCCAGTGTCTTCTTTGAACTGAGCCCACTTAAGAGAAGCTTTCGAGATAACAGGACAGTTTTTGAAGGTTCTAGGAACCACAGGCTCAAGGTTTTGTGTCTGCACTGACTTTTAGATACCCCAGTATAAGCAATATGGGACACTGAGACGAAATAGTTTTCCTTCCAGTCATTATCATAAGCTGAAAAATGAATACAATAGCACCAGATCAATTACTTTAGCTATTAGATATTTACAAAAACCTCAAATGTCTCTTCAATTAATTTCAGTTTTCAACAATACTTTAAAAGTATACGTAGTCTCCATTTTGAGCCCCCTATAAACCTTGGGAAACATTTCAGTGCAGTGATGAAACAAACTAAGAATTCTGAAGTTCCTGGAAGAATGATCAGGATCACAGACTGTAGGAGAGGAGAAGAAGGATGATTTTTTTCCAAAAGGCTCACAGGGAAATTGTTGTGGAGATATGAAATCAGTAAGTTCTGTTTTTGTTGGGACCCATGCTCAAATTTTTATTTTCTAAGCATGTTCTGCAATAAAGAGGTAAACATAAATGGACACATTATTGATTGAAGTTATCTTAATCTCTGAGCAATTAGGAGGCCTAAACATAACTTACTCTTTCCTCACATGGTAGGACCTGCGGTCTATAGTGGTTTCCTGGTAGATTTATATAAAAGTGAAAAAAAAACAGATTAATGGAAGGTAAATGGAAAGAGAAAAAGAGGAGGAAGATAAAGAGCACACAAATATTTGTGCCTTTGATCCTGATACTATTACTATCATTCAGCAACATATTAAATAAACTCAGAAGGAAAAAGACAAATATATTTAAATGTAAGTAACTAAGTAATAAAACTGTAATAAAGTTATAGTTATCTTTTAAGACCCATTACTTAAAGATTACTGTCAAGGGCCAGCCTCAGCTTGGAGACAGGCTCTGAGGAAGAAGATTTTGGGAGCAGCAAAACAAAGTCAAATTGTGGGACCAAGCTGGCAGCCTATGTTCTGCTTGACACAGAACAGATTGCTTTTACTCTGTTCTGCTTTCTATGAAAAACTTCAGACAGCTCTCTCTGTCTCTGTCTCTGTCTCTGTCTGTGTCTCTATCTCTGTCTCTGTCTCTGTCTCTGTCTGTCTGTCTCTCTCTATATATAGATAGATATAGATATAGATGTAGATGTAGATGTAGATGTAGATGTAGATGTAGATGTAGATATATAGATATATAGATATATAGATATATAGATATATAGATATATAGATATATAGATAGATATATAGATATATAGATATATAGATATATAGATATATAGATATATAGATATATAGATATATAGATATATAGATATATAGATATATAGATATATAGATAATGTAGATGTAGATAGAGATAGAGATAGAGATAGAGATAGAGATAGAGATAGAGATAGATAGATATAGATATAGATATAGATATATATATAGATATAGATATAGATATAGATATAGATATAGATATAGATAGATATATTCTGCTAGAGACAGTTCTCCAAATAATTCTCTCTTGCTATTCTAAAATATTCCCTGGATAGTTCATATCTTGGAGAACATAAGTCCAGTCTTTTATTTCATACAAGAGTCCTGTTATTTACTCCAGATTTATGTTTGATTATCCTGTTAACCAGCATCCAGGGACCCAGCCCTTTAATTCTTAAGAGACAGCAAGCACACATTTTCTTTTCACGTGGCAAAAGAATTCATAGATCTGCCTACCTCTGTTAAGCATAGACAATAAGCTACGTGGGTGGGACATCCTGAAATTACCGTGTCTACCACACGTGAGCCTAACCTGCTCTGTCCTAGGCCTAATCTGAATCCAGGACTTTCTCTGCCTTTGTAAGCATAAACAAAAACCTTAGTTGGGTTGGACGTCCTGCCATCAATCTCTACATCTCTTTATCCTCTCTCTCAGTATCTCTCTGACAAGTTGGCTCACAGCACAGCTCCTTTTCTTTCTTTAGCTTTGTGAAACCCCTTATATAATTCATATTGTATTCTTATTTTTTAAGAAATTATATATATATTTTTTTTTATTAACTTGAGTATTTCTTATATACATTTCGAGTGTTATTCCCTTTCCCGGTTTCCGGGCAAACATCCCCCTCCCCCCTCCCCTTCCTTATGGGTGTTCCCCTCCCAACCCTCCCCCCATTGCCGCCCTCCCCCCATAGACTAGTTCACTGGGGGTTCAGTCTTAGCAGGACCCAGGGCTTCCCCTTCCACTGGTGCTCTTACTAGGATATTCATTGCTACCTATGGGGTCAGAGTCCAGGGTCAGTCCATGTATAGTCTTTAGGTAGTGGCTTAGTCCCTGGAAGCTCTGGTTGCTTGGCATTGTTGTACTTTTGGGGTCTCGAGCCCCTTCAAGCTCTTCCAGTTCTTTCTCTGATTCCTTCAATAGGGGACCTATTCTCAGTTCAGTGGTAAATTATATATTTTTAAACCCATATTTTTCCACATCCTTAAGGGCTATTCTGAAGGTCCAAGGATTTACCACCTTTTTGGAGACACTAGCCATACCTTAGCCTCCTGGACTTTCTCTGATTATCATGGAGTCATTAACGTAAACATGTATAATGGTCTTCTAAAGGGTAACATAAAATATGTACATTATTATACAAACAAGCCTTCTGCTCACAGCAGCCATCAGCACTCATGGAGGCCCACACCTGCTGGCCCTCTACCAGGGGCAAGAACCATGTCATTCTGTCTCTACCAAGACAATTTTGGACCCAACAGATTACTATCATTAAAAAGCAATATTTTTTAAAGTAAGTAAACATAAAATATAATACAGTAAATAAAGTAAGGTCATTTATTCAACAGATAAAATTAAGGCTCAACAACTCTATCACCATACCTTTGCTGGCTTTATGTAATAGCATTGGGTTTTATTATTTCTTTGATTTTTGAAATTACAATATAATTGCATCATTTCCCTCCTCCCTTTTCTCCCTTTAAACCCTTTTCTATACCCATTGCCTCTTTCAACTTTCTAGCAAAGTGCCCAGGGATAGTAAAGCCAGAGAGATCTTAGAGAATCCACAACCAGTACATTCCCAGTTACATTTTAAACATTTATCTTTATGCTCACAGATAAAAGCTTCCTACAGTCACAGCTTCTTTCTTGTCACTAAGAGAAGGGAATGCTTTGACAACACTGATAACAATAGCCACTGTATCAGATCCTACTAGGAAGGCAGATGTTATTGTCACTTTGTACAGAGAGTTACTTAGTTTTGTAGAGCTCAAAGCCCCAGATTCTGAATGTGACATCACACACATACAATCCCTCAGTGAAATGCAGCCCAGTAACCATCTTATTCTCTTCATGAAATCACTGAAAGGATATCCAAATATGTTATCATGGCAAAACAATGAATCAAAACTATACTAGTAATATTCCCTCAGATATTTTCCCCAGGGGCAGAAATTGTACTGAACTGGTTCAGTTGATGGCATGGCAATGATGTTTATTTAACTTCAGTAAATCCCACAAGGCAACGTAGTCATGACTCTGAGTGTCAGTGTCTCCTACAATGAGATGATCCCTCCACATCAGCTGCTTACTCACAACACTCTAGAGCACACACTATGCTTTGTATTCTCTTCCTTTTTAAGCAAATATATTTAATGGGCTGAAAGTTGGCCTTAAGATGTTTTGCTTCATTTGAGTAATATTAGTGGTCAGAAAGCTCAGAGGCCTCAATCCTGGCCTGAATGGAAAGAGACACTGTAAACATTTATGTCTCATCCCATGTTCATAAATGCTTACCTGGAACTGCCTCTGTGCTGACTTCTGCTTGTTTGAAAGCAGCTGTTGCTTATATACACCCTCCTTTTTCCATCTGTGACTTTTGTGAGGTGCTTCCTAAAGAACTATGTCATTTTGCCCCAAACTTCTTTCACAGTTGAACATTAATGACCCCTCTCTATCTTCCAATCATTTAAAAAACCTTAATTACTAAATATACCCCAATAGCCTCCATGTCTACAGTAGCACACCACTGGTGGACCAAAGACTAAGCCAGCAGCAAGTTACCCACTTCTCAGGTGAAGGTAAAAGTCAACGTTCGCTAACTATTGGTCAAGAGCCCTCATGAAGTCAATACCCAAGGTAAAAGTCAACTTTCTCTAACTATTGGTCAAGAGCCCTCATGAAATCAATACCCTTTAGGTCTGGAGGCAACATGTCCGAGGAGTTAAGCAATGTAAACTATTTTCCTTCCAGTGATTGTACAAAAGAGATGCTTTGTGAAATATCAAAGGGCACACAAAAATGCAGTATCTTGGAAAGGGGTTGAGTATCTTTCAAGTCAAAAAACAGTTTATATGCCATAGTTGCTTCTTCATACTTTTTGTTCTCTGTTGTTTTATTTTTTGCTGACATCTCAGAAGCAATAAAAGCATTAACACATGACACTTGAACGCATGTCCAAAAATTATTCTCTGCAACAGACTGGAGAACACACGAAAGTCCTTGTGCTCCATCCCAAGTTACAGTGGTTATCTTGAACGATTATCACAAACTTGACCTGCTGCATAGCACATAGCTTTCATCCGAGAATTCTTTGGTTTGGTGGACAAAGTATCTAGCACAAAGACTCGTCATTCGCCTTCAGTATGTATCAGAAAATTTCAAGTTAAATGAGGTTAAACTCCTGTTTGTAACATTTCCACTGAGCATAGTAACTATCAGTTATAAAACTGAAAAGTAAATAAAACTGAAATGTAAAATTTAAATATTTAAAACTTGCAAAATATGAGATCAGATTCAAGGATCTAACACTTTCCACACAGTACAGAATTTCTTCTTGAGATTATCGACATTATTATATAACATTAAAAAACATTTTCTATAGAAATGTGTCAATATTTGGAAGGTTACCACAGCTAAGCAAAGCATTGTTTTTTAAACAATTAGTGCATGATGTTGTGTAAAGAATCGGTCTGAAATGCAAACTGAGCTTAATAGGCCAATGGATTACACAGAACAATTGTTTAATAAAGCAGAAAGAAGTTTACTGTAAAGGTTCAGATTTTACATTGCAATTAACCTTAAGACAGTCTCACTTAATGAGCTTGGGTATAGCATCAAAGAAGAATGTTCACAATTATCTGAAATGGCTATTAAATAAATATTTCTCTCTTACCACTTTGTATCTGTGTGAGGCCATATTTCCTTAATATACTTCACCCAGAACAACATATTGAAGCAGATTGAAAACAGAAGTCTATAGTAGACCCCAGCTGGCATCTATTAAAGCAGACATTAAGGAGATTAAAAAAGAAAGAAAGAAAGAAAGAGAGAAAGAAAGAAAGAGGAAAAATACAATGCCATTCTCCTAACCGAATTCTTGTCTTGAAAAATATACTTGTGTTAAAATGTCATTTGTATTAACATGCACTGTATAGACTACCTTTAAAGGAATTACTATTTTAAAAATCTTATCAGGTTTAGTCCATGAAATAATATACATTGGTAAATCTAGTCTATGAAAAGAAACACCCTCTATGGAACTTCAATAATATTTAAGAATATAAAGGGGTTCTAATGTACAATTTCAAGGCTCTCTGGCCATTGATTTTCTTGGACAACCGTAACAAAGTCATATATAACAAAATCATAGGATGAATTGTGTGGCTGAAAGCTTGTCCTGTCCTGTCCTGTTGTTTAGAACAGAAAATCAAAATCACAGTGTTAGATGCCCTGGTCTCTCTGAAGTCTGCATAGGGGAATGTCTCCCATGTGTTTCTTTCAGACTCTGCCGTAGCTTGCACCACTTTTCCTTTTATGATTACTTCAATGCTCTTTTTTATAATCCTTACACTCTTAAACTTTTCCTCACTTGGTGTTCTCTGTGTCTTTCTTTTATTCTCTAGATAAAACCAGTGCAACACATTGATGGCCCTCCCTTCCTATTGCAACATATTCTTACTTTACCTCTCTATATATGCCAGCCTAATTCCAGATAAGATTATAACATAATCTACCATTAATTAGACATTATATAAAATAAATAAACATTTCAAAACTAAACTTCCACTACAACACTCTGTCTCAAACATTCCATATTTTCTGTGATCTATTTATTCCACCCCCTTTTGTAGACAATCTTTGCTAGTTTGTAGATTGTTTGATTTCCTAACCTTTATCCACGTCCTGATGTCCAGTTTCACCTCCTATCACTAGATATGGGAGAAAAAGGGATAAAAGGGATAAAGAGATCTGTGAGTCTAATTTCTTTGTGTTTCTTCTTTAAGCACAAGTACTAACAAACCACAAACAACATCTTGAACAACCAACAACCACGAATCCTGCCTCTTGTGGCCCTCACATTTATAAATCCTTCGAAAAGTTCCTAGAACTTCAAAAGTCACAATTGCAAAAATTATCTGCAGCTGGCAAAACTACACTTCTGCTAGAGCATGAGGCGAATCATAGTCAGCTGCTATGGATAGTGGAAGCAGAGCACTATCCTACCACCTGGGATTAAAATGAAAACATAATAATATTTCTGTGCTTTTTTAAAGAAACCAAAATACCTGAATTCTCACCACACCCTTTACATTTGTTGGTTACTATTTGCTTGCGGGCACACTGAAAATATTTTGATCTAATAATTTTTTGTAGCATACTTGCAGCAATTGATTCAAAGTTTATACTCAGTAAATAATTTATGACTGAGTGGGCTGATTGTTAATTAACTAATATAAGAGCCTTGGGTTCCCCTGTTTTACTCAAGAAGTCCTTGGACAGAGTAGTGAAGTTTTATTTTTCCAAATTTGGTTGCTCAGGGCTTTGTATTTTTAAATCATGTTTGGATGATGATTATAGAGATGAGTTTTGGAACCATTTGGTATATGTGAGTAATGAGAAAAAAGTTCAATACTAGTTATAAACACTTCTGGATTAGACATCAATCTATTTGCTCATTCAGAGTACTAGATACGTCAGAGTTATTCTCAACTGAGACAGACCAAATTACAGGTAACTTAGTTCAGGAGTTTCTTACTGAAAAGCCATATGTCTTGTTGCTGTTGAGGATAATTGAGTCTCTAGCACCTTCAGTTTGGTTTTCTCATCTCTAAAACATGAGACCACTGGCTTCTATGGCTTTAAACCATGCAGTTGATTGCATAATACTGTTATGACTCCCCAAAGAAATAGCTACTCAGAGAACCTTGAAAATACATCTTTAAATGCCTTTGTATTCTTTCTTTGTATTCTATCTACATTCTTTCTTCACTTTAGCTTCTTGACTTTGCCTATCGGTCACAGTAGGAAGTGAGTTACACTACTTCTCTTTGCCATGACCATGCTTTGCTTGTAAGTCAATTGATGAGGATGGTATTATTCAAACACGTGAGTTTTCAGTTACTCCGTAGGTTGAAAAATTATGAGGCTCTGTATTTGTCACATATAAGATGCTTAGTAATCTATTTCACTTCTGTTCTGGCAATCACTTAAAATGCTGACCTAAGGAAAATACAAACTGGATTTCATAGCTTTGATTCAACGTCCTGTAAAGTTTTGTTCAAGTAAAAAAATAAAAATAATGTTTGAGAATAAAATTTGTATATTCCATACAATGTGTACACTCACTCGTTCTCTCTCACCTCTACCTTCCTTCTCTTCCTCCTTCATTTCGCGCTCTCCCTATTCATCTTCTAAATCTTTTCTTGCTCAACTATTTTTTGGTGGTAGTTCTACCTTGAAGTATGGTTAATCTACCAGACTTTGCAGAAGGATGACTCTCAGAAGCTATCAAATGTAGATAGCTCCTTAGTTGAAGGAGGAACACCCCTCCCTTTCTTCAACCTGGGGTTTTGTCTGGTTTAAACTTAGATGGGTCTTGTGCATACCTGCTGTCACAAGTAAGTTAATATGCGCAATTGTGTGACCATCTCCAGAAAGCATCATTTACTTGAAGTCATCTACCACTTGTGTTTTTACAGTCATTCTGATTCTTCTCTATATTCAAGGAAAACAAATGTGTCAGATGTGTTTGAACATTTCCAAAGCAGTAACATGAATTTTGGAGCTACATATCCCTTCAAATAATTTAATAATTGGCATTTGAAGAGATTCTGAATACTATGCCTATGTTCTAGATAGAAGAAAACATAACCACAAGTATGTCAATACTTTTAAGAACTTTGATTTCTACACATTTCAGAAAAACAAAACAGAGCAAGCGAACAAAAACCAGTTCTGGTCTCAGATTTCAAAACATGGCATTGGATGGCAAGGCCTTTTTCCTATCATATACAAGGCTTTGATTCAATTTAGAGTATGAGAAAAATTAATGAAAATTTAACTAATCTAACAATCCATACAATAATACCCAGGCTCTTTAGTCTTTTGGTTGCTAGTATAACAACACATCCTGGAGCTCATGTCTTGTACTGACATTCTTTGTTCATTTGGGAAACATGGTATTCTTTCTATATTGTAGGATGTTTGAAGTCTTGGCGCAAATTGTAATCAGATTTCGAAGGCAGTATGAGCCCTTAAGGGAGAAGGGCCACTCACATTTTAAATCACAACTGGATGAGAAACAGTGACTGACTATGAGGAAACGCCTGCTTGAGTTGACCAGCAACTGAAAACCAGTTGGTATTCAACTCTCCAACTAGCTGCTCCTTTTTGCATTGCTTCCAAGGGCTCTGTAAGTGCACTTATTTGTTGGATGCACCCATAACGCACTGGTTCATGTGTAGGTTTATAACTGCAATAAAAGCAATGGCTATGCAATTGTCTCTCGGGAATTTCTTCGGGAGCCTAGGGCTCAAAGGAGAGGCAAGTGCATATAACTCAACTGGTACATTTATACTTTGTTTTTCTAGAGTTTTCAAGCAATAAAATTGCCCAAAAGAATATCTAATTTTAACTAAAATAGTAAAGAAAGTAAAAGCATGGATACCACATTCTTCAAGACAATCCACAGTGGAATTTCACGTAGGGTGGGCTCTATATTGGAGGCCTTGTTTTCAAAGCCAACATCAAGAAATGAGTGCATGACTAAATTTAAACTGAATAAGCTTATATTTTAAAGTGACTTCTTTGTGTGTGTTTGTTTATGAGGAAGTACACATATGAATGTGGATGTACTTGTATGTGCACACGTGTGAGTATGTAGGTCAAAACTTGATAGTGTCTTCCTCAGTTGTTCTTCACCTTTTCAATTATTTGGTTGGCTTTTGTTTTGTTTTGTTTTTGTTTATTATTTCTTTTGCCTTGTTTTTCATTTCAGGTAGTATCTCTCACTGAATCTGGAGCTAACCAATAAATTAGACTAGCTAGCTGTTGAGTTTTAATAATCTGTGTCTACCTCTTCAGTGCTGGGATTACAAATTCGCGTTAATTCACCTGGATTTTTATATGGTGATATTGCAGTGGTTTGAATGACAATGGCCCTAGCATATGCTCCTGTATTTGAATGCTGGGTCCACAATTAGTCAAATTGCTTGGGAAAGGTTAGGAAGTGTGTCTTCACTACAGTAGGTATGTTACTAGAGTTGGGCTTGGAGCCCACCATATTCCCAGTGTGCTCTCTCTTTGTTTGTCTTGTGTTTGTGGATTAGATGTGAGCTTCCAGCTGCTGTTCCTGTGCAAAGCCTGCATGCCTGCTGCTGTGCTCCCTGTAATGATGGTCACAGATGCTAACTAATTTTAAGCTCCAAATTATTGTTTTCTTTTATATGTTGTCTTGGTTGTGGTATCTTATCACACCAATAGAAAAGTATCTAAGGCAGGTAGGTGGTAATCAATTGAACTCAGACCCTGATCTTTGTGAAGTAAACAATTTTCCATCTCAGCCATGTCTCCTGCACTTAAAGTATCTTCTATAGAAAAAATTATTCAGATAATTAAATTATTTTAATTGATATTCTTTGATTTGTTAAGCCACAGCCCTTTGCTTGGTGCTGAGAAAGAAGAATGACTCTCTCAGAAGCTATCAAATGTCCATACCTCCTCAGGGTGGTGGTAGGGAGGGGGGTTGTGATAATTTTCAATCTTCCTGTGTGTTCTTATAACTTTCTTGTGGGTTTTCAGGATCTCCCTTCTCCATGAAGAAATTTTAAATTCTGGAGGAAATAGCTGCACAGCTCAACTAATCTTGGGTTGAGTACAAAAATAGTATATCTCCTAAATGCATTAGTTTTAGAAAATTAATGAAACGTTATAGTACTACCTTGAAGGGGGAGATGCTAAGGAAGTTTTTGAAAGGTTAATGTGTAACCTGACAAGTGGAACCTGAAAACATGGACATGTTAAAGAAATTATGAAGTTACATTGATTTTTTTTCTAATAAGTGCATATGAGATGAAAAAGACAACAGAATAAAAGCTAATACTGACTACTCAATCATGGATGGCATAGAAACTGATGCAATTACTATGGGTGGAAAGAAGAAACAGACAGCAAGGTCAATAAAGAATCTACAAGATCTGCAGAGACAAAGGTTTCTTAAGGTATGCGTAGCAGGCTGCCAGGGCTTAGAATATGGTCAATGCTAGACTTAAAAAACCTGTGCATTATTTGAAGAGAATTGTGGTCTGATGCTATGAGATTGGCAAGAAGTCTTGGGGTTTCAGAAGAAACTGAAGGGAGATCTTAGAGGCAGAAAGTTAACAGAAATAACCCATCCCTGAGGATATTGTCCTACAAGCTGTTAAATCCTCTAATCACAGGGCTGTAGGTTGATGTCTATATGCAGGTGAGGGCTGGCACAAGTTAAACCAAGGCCTGTAATTGGATAGTGAGAAAGTAGGGGCAGGCACAAAGTTTTGGTAAGGGAAGAGAGAGAAAAGAGAGAGGAGGAGAACCAAGATGGAGGCAGAGAAAGACGACCCAGATCCACGTAGCCTTAAATGGCCACAGGTAGTTATGAATATTGCTTAAGGGATGGATTTCTATAGGTCAATTTATCTTATCTAGGTGGGCAGATTATATCTTTATCAATTGGTTGTGACATAATTCTATGTCTATTGTGTAGACATAATGTGGACTGGTCATTTAACATATGAATCTGAATGCTAAATTACAGCTTATTGCGTCTTGATTTTAATGGGTTGCTGGGAGTTTATATTATAATTACCAGGGGGCGGTTGCTGGGAGTGTGGGCAGAGTCTGCCCTATGAAGCCACCGATAGGCCAGCTGCTGTTGGAACTCTAGTGTCCTGATTTTACCAGGTCACAGGGACCACAGAGTTCCTGCTGTCAGAGAGACAGCTAGCTATGGGGGCCTAGAGACTGCCCAGGCTAGAGGACTGCTAGAGGTAACATGGCATTGTGGTGTTACATTAGAACCGGCCACAACTGTGAAGATGGCATGTGACCTTACAGTGCCTGCACTAGTCCAGGATAAAAGATGCCATTTTAAAATAATTACCTCAACACAGGGTTTTGTGGTAGACATTGTCCTGAATGGATAGGGTGGATAGGGTTTGAAGCTTATAGTTAGTTCAGTTTGCTTCCAGCTGGACCTGAGATGTGACTAGCTACTTTGCAAGGCTTTGCCCTCATGGATGGGGAGACAACCATGTGACTTTACATCTGTAAATTTTAAACAATGTAAGTTCTTACTCCCTTCAGTTGTTAAAATTAAGAATTTAATTTCAGCTCAAAGAATGTCAATAATAAATCATGACTGTAAAGGGAAGGTTTATGAGGCATTGGGGTCACAGATTATAATGTAGCAATGTGTCTTTCATTATATAGATAATATTTTCTATTGTAAAATATCCAAAGTTGTTTCTTTTTTAAGTCTTTCGGCTTTAATAGGCACTCAAAGGATTTTCATTAATTATCAGACATTTTTATTTAAAATATTTTATCCATACTAAATATCGATACATAGAACTACTTTTACAAATACTACACATTGATCAGTTATCTGCTCTCGAATACAAAGGGATATAATTTATGCAAAATTCTGAAGTAAGTGTGTAATTTAATAAAACAGGTCTTCAATAGGGGTTTGACAAGATCTTAATATGTAAAGCATTTGAGTGACTGTACTACAATTTAATCAGGAAGACAAGCTTCCTGGGAAGAAGGGAGTGGGAAGGTTGAGGTTGCAGGCTGCTTTTTTTGTTCAGAGAACCCCAGGGGTCTTCACTAATGAAGCATTTTGATCCAAACCAAATAGAATAGACTAAAACCTTGTGTTCTTCCAAATCCTAGTTTACGCAACCATACCTGTTTGAAACAGACTTACTTCAAATTACTTTTATTTTACTCTTGATGTATATTCTACCATTGTATCTCTATATACACAAAGGTGGGAATTAAATCAGAGAAATAATTTTCTTGAATGTAATTTCCAGCTGCAGTTCAGATGCACTATGTTTTTGTCTATGCAACTGGTTTCAGATTTGGTTCAATCACATTTGATACATTTTAACACAGTGACTCCAGGAGCATATACATGCCTATATATGCTTATCAATATTGATTCTTTTAAAATTATTTTATTTTATTTTTATTTACGTGTATGCATGTATGTCTGTGTTGAGTAGGCCTACATGCTTGTATGTGCTGCAGAGGCCAGAGGTCATGAGTTTCCCTGAAGCTGGAGTTACAGGCAGTTCTGGGCATTGTGCTAAGAACCAAACACATGTCCTCTGGATAAGTAGTAAGTCCTCTTAACCACTGAGTTATCTCTCCACCCTCTCATTTGTTTTATATAACACATTTCTTAACATAGTTATTTCCTAAAGTATTACAAATGAACATATTTATTTCTCATAAAAAATGTAATGTATTTCTTAACCTAAGGTATAGTCATTTTTTCCTTAGCATTTAAATTGCAATCCCCCTTTCTCTGGAAAAATGAGATAGCAGAGCACCAACCATGATGTCATGAATTGTGTGGCATCTGAGGCTGGTTGCCAAGGCCCTTTTTCTTCCCAATGACCTCTCTTGTGAAAATAGGTTACCTGGATATTCTGAGTATCAGTTGCCTGCCCTTGACTCCCTCTCCATAGGAATTGAATTCCTTTTCCATTGAGGATAGACAATAAAAGTTTTATTCAGCCACTCAAGATCATGTCATTTGAAATGGAGAAAGGAAGCATTTTCTTTCACTTTAATTAGCAAAGAGGGGAAAGATGCACTGGTTTTTTTCTGACTTCTCATGGCCTGAAAAGGAACAGCCCTGAAATTGAACTCCCTCACCTGCCTACGTTGGACTAACTCAACCTCACTTTGGAGATAAAAAGAAGTTTCTGAGTTTGGACTGTTTACGAACCTGTTCCTCAGAAGAAACTGCACAACATTCTTTTTCCTTGCAGCACTCCCTCACATCCTTGTCTTCGCATGCAAGATCATTAAGACTGGCACAAAAGGAAAGTGAGCACATGGTGTCTATCCAGTTAAACCCAGACTTGAGATTTTATGCTAGCATCTGTGTATTTTTTAGGGCAAACAGCCACCATGTGATGTAATGTACAAACACTAATATAACGTTAATTTACATTAGGAAGGAAGTCTTGCCTGTTTTTTTTTTTTTCCAAGTAGGTGAAGCTAATTCCTCAACAACATAATGGTTATTTTCTTAGGTATTCCAATGCCTTGGAGGATGCTAAAAATGTAAATAGATTCACTAAAGGTCCCACAAAGTCCCAGTGCAGGCTAAGGAGCTACTGGCAATTGATCCCTGCTGAGAAAGGGAGAGTCAGATTTTCTGTTTTGTTTTAAGGATGTATCCTCTGATAGGCTGTTCATGTTCCAGTGAATGGTCACAAGTCTATCCATATACTGTACCAAAGAGTGGACTCAGTGTGAAACAAAACAAAAGATAAAACAAAACATTTGAAGTTAAGAAGAAAATGTTATGGGGAAATATGGTGGAGTAGGAAGTTGGTGGATGGACTTGATAAATTATGTTATGTACATTATTATAAAGTACTCAATAAAATATTTTTAACAAATGTTCAAAATTCTTCTCTTACACTTTTACCCTCTTCCTCCCTTCTTTCCTTTCATCTGTGTTTTTAATAGTTTTTTTTATTTTAGTTTTTATTTTCATTCTCTTTTTTCCCCCTTTCTTCTCCCTTCCCAACCCCCCTTGCAAGCTTGCAGATTACCTCAGTTCAGGGAAACTGGTGAAAGACTGTCTCCTCACCTCCTACCCTCATCTCCATTGCCTCCCACCTGGCCATATGCAGGTCTCCAGCCTCTCTCTCCTCTTGGCTTTGCAGAAGCAGCAACAAGGGAAGCTCATGCCTGATTAGAACACTGAGTTGCTCCCATTCTGCAGATTCCAGGGCCCAAAGAACCAGGTTTTACATTACAATATTTTAACAAGTCTTTTATCTCTTACCCTTAAACTGGATCATGAGCTCAAAAACTATTTAGGGCCATACCATAGCCACCAACAGCCACCACCACCCGCCACCAAATTGAACAAGACAGAAGGTGTTTGTGATGAAAAAGATTGGATATATGTGCTCTGAGTTTCTCACACTTGCTCTTGTTTTAAAAATGCATTTGTCTTTCAATGACTGTGACTCCATCTTTCTTTAAGTATCCTGTTTTATGGAATAAGAAAGTTTGGGAAGTTCTAAAAGAGAAAAAACTTGATATGTGTACACTTATATGTCAGCAATGAGGCCATATGTGCTAAGGCCGAGGAAAAATAGTGTTAAAGTCTTAGAGAAGTTTTTATAAAAAATGTGTAGACTTACATAATAAGATTATTTAATGAATTTTTATTGGATATTTTTATTTACATTTCAAATGTTATCCCCTTTCCCCCACCAACCACACATTCCTTCCAGCCTCCCTGCCCTGACATACCCCTACACTGGGCAGGGGGATGCATCCAGCCTTGGCAGGACCAAGGGCTTTTCCTCCCTTTGGTACATAGAAAGATTTAATAAAATAAATACAAATAATATTCTTATAATTGCGTTATATGGGCTAAGGCAGGGATATATCAGAAAGTGTTAGAATAATCACATTGCATCTTCAGTGAGTAGAAACTTTGCAATCCAGAACAAATGATTCAAGGATTTGTTATTCAGAGTAAATATTGTTTGGTATTATCTCCAGGAAAACAATGAGAAGATTTAAAGTGAATGTTAATATTTTTACTTTAAGTCTTTAAGTTAAAGTAATTAAAACACATATTAGTGTCTATATTTCCTATGATGGTTACTCTGACATATTATTAAGTTGATTGGAGTACAAAAGACATTGTACAGTATGACAACCACACCTCCTCTACAATAGTATAGATTAGACAACAAGATCAGTGACATGAGAATTCGTTAATAGCTTGATGGACGTGCAGCAAGATGGCACTATTTGGAGATGATGAAGGAGAAAGAGTGAGACCTAATAGGAGAAAGAAAGCCAGAGTTTGCTGGTGGCCATACCTTACTCACCTTCTTCCTGTTTGTCCTTCTCTCTGTTTCCTGACTATTCTTACAGGGTCCTATGGCCACATATTTCCATTAATAGAATGTTCAGCCCTAGAAAATTGAGCTAACCAATCATAGCTTGATATATGTGAGAGCATTATTTGACATCCACCCTCTTCCTTAATTGTTTGCCAGGTATTTAGCTACAACAACACGGAATACTGAAAAAAGGCGATAAAATGTTACCTGAAGTAATGGCACTGTATAC
The DNA here is from genome assembly GCF_021556685.1 of Rattus norvegicus. Taxonomy (NCBI): domain Eukaryota; kingdom Metazoa; phylum Chordata; class Mammalia; order Rodentia; family Muridae; genus Rattus; species Rattus norvegicus. Next base: position 90,304,647 of record NC_141549.1, read on the forward strand.
AACTGCACATTATCTGTAAGAATTTGTTGGGGAACTGCAGAAGTTCCTGATTCTAAGGCCAACTCAGTTCAAACTATAGGAGACACTCGCCAACTCCTTTGCTGCCCCATTGGTGGCATATAACAAAGATATCTAGTTCAGCTATCTAAATGATGAGGTACAAGGGAGATAAAGTACATCTTCCTCAACAGATTTTCCTTAGATTTTTGTCATGATCCATCTATGACAGCAGAGGCACCTCTCATTAACTGTCGATAGTATTTTGGTAAGTTATCCTCCTAGCAATGTAGACTTTCATTTTTGCCCCTGTGCATTCATTTACAAATAAAATATTAGAACAATTATAGCAGTGTCCAGTATCTTACTTATTGTATCATTAATTTTCCAATGACAATTTTGTGCCCTGTGTTACATACACAGTAACTGTAGATTGGAGACCATGCTTATTAAATTCATGAAGTTTGGAGACTTCTAAAAAACAAACAAGTGCTGCACATAAAATCACACAGTGCTTGTAATGACCACACTAAGTACATATCTCATAATTCCTAGGGAAAGACAAACCCATTCTATGGCTGGAACAGTTACGCTGGCTTCTGTGATGATTTGTTTTTTTACCATATTTCTGAATGATTTCTCAGTAAGTATTTTCTATCATGTTTTCATTTGCACCCACGAGCTTTAAATTCTAAACTGACTATAAGCCTGGAATTCCTCATTTGGATACAGCAATGTGGAAGCTCAGCTCTGAGAAGTTGGGACTATCATGTTTACCCTGAGTCGTGAAGTTAGAGGGACCAACAACTCTGGAATGGGCTCTTCTCTATTTCTGATCTCTCCATGTTTGCTCATAAATCAAGGTAGGTTCTAGGAGTAAACAAGGTAAGTTCATAGGAGTAAACAATAGGAAGAAATCCATAATAGAACTATAAATCCCTTTTGAAAATGATTATGCATATTTAAATGTGAAAGAGCAATATAATTCTCAGGATATATGTTAAATAGACCTGGAGTGTATAAAAGATAAGCTCTTTTAATAATCAACTAGCAGATTTTATTCAAACTAGAGATAAAAGATTTTACCAGTCAAATTGGCCATTAAAAATAAATTATAAATTGTGTAGGCAGTAGATTACTCAATGATCTCTAGGAAAAAAACACTGGGTGATCCATGGTGTATAAAAGATGGAGTTTATTTTATTGCAGAGATCACAGAATTGAGAAGAGCTTATTGAAGAACAATGCCTACAGCAGACCTTATAACAAAATCACCCCAAAACACAATTCAGAAACTGCTTTGAAAAGACAACATTAGTAACTGGAAAAGCAAAACAAAAGCCATGTTTCTTCTGCATTCATACTTCGTTTTTAACTTAAAGCAGGTTTTTTCTTGTACAGTATATCCTGATTAGAGTTTTCCCTTCTTTTTAAGTTCTCAGTTCCTCTCCACCTTTTCTTCCCTCCAGATCCATTCCCTTTCTGCATCTCATTAGGAAAAAAAGGCTTCTAGCAGAAAACAACCAAACAAACAATAAGATAGAAGATAAATCAAACTTTCATGCTGAAGCTGGAGAAGACAAGCCAACAGGAGGAAGACTGCCAAGAGTAGGCAAAAGTATCAGAGAACCGCTCCTTCTTGTAGTCATGACCATGACCCAATCAATTAATAGCTATAATATATATGCAGAGAATGTGGGGTAAACCCATGTAGGACCTGAGATTCCTGTTTTAGTCTCTGTGAGCTCATATGTGCCGTGTTTAGTTGACTCAGAGGGATCCTGTTGCTCTTCAAGTCCTCTGATTCTTAGAGTATTTCCATTTTTAATGTGTGTTCCCTGAGTTCTAAGCCAAGGAATTTTATGGAGCATTCCAATGCATAATTATTTTTCCTCACAATGTCTAGGTCTAGAACTCTGCTGCTCGGGAATCTGTCTGATGACTGGAGAAGACAATGATCTACGAGAATACAAGAATATCATAAGAATTCATTTTATTGATTTCTTTTGTGTTTGTTTGTACCTGTAGTGTTTGTTTGTACCCTAGGTCACTGGGCTATCTAGTCTCTGGTTTTTAATTACCCAAGCAGTGTTGTATATGAGTGATTTCCCTTGGAGTGGGCATTAAGTCAAATTTGACATCGGTTGGCAACTACCACAAGTTCTATGCCACCATTCCCTTATCATGTTTTTCAGGCAGGAAGGATTGCAGGCCAAAAGTTTTATGGCTAGGTTTGTGTCCACATTTCTCCTTTTGCAGCCTGCAGAGTACCTTCCCACACCGAGACTCTAGAATGCAGAGGTGAAGGCTCTGAGTAGGTACCAGCTTTACTTCTCCATGTACAATGAGTGTCGTGGATGTTGTTCTTGGCAATGGCGACCCAGCTGTCAGTATGCAGAGAACAATTCTTTGTCTTAGCAACAGCCTGAATTGTTTGGAGGTTTCCATGGAAACCATCCGGCCAACAACTCAATTAAACACAGCACAGCCCCATCAATGGAAGACTTGACTAGTTACAAGAGGGGGCCCATTGAAATTCTGTATTACCATTCCTAGGAATCATCATTAAGATCAACTTCATAGATTTGAGGAAGCCTCCATTGCATTAAATTTCCGCACCAGTGAAAAAAATTGCCCCTTCAAATCCAGTTGTCTCTCCCTAAATTCTGTCTCTCTACCACATCTCCTCCCCACTTGTCCTCCACACCTAATATCCTCTTCTCTCCTTACCATCCCCTAGTCTGCCCTTAAAATCGATTCTAAACTCTCCTCCAAGGGAAATCCATATGTGCCCCTTAGATTCCCTCTTCTTTACCTAAACTTCTGGGTCTACTGACTGTAGCATTGTTATCATTTACTTAATGGCTAATATCCACTTACAAGTGAATACATAAATAATTTATGGTTATGGTTACCTGAACAAGAATAATTTTTTCTATTTCTAGCCATCTGCCTGTAAATTTTATGATGTCATTTTTTAACAGCTAAGCAATGTTCCATTGTGTAAATGTAACACATTTATTTATGCAGTATTTGGTTGAAGAAATCCAGACTGTTTCCAGTTTCTGGATATCATGAATAAAGCTACTATGAACATGATTGAGTAAGTGTCCTTGATATAGGATGGAGCAGTGTTTGGGAGTATTTGCAATACAGGTATAACTGTGCCTTGAAATAGACAGATTCCTAATTTTCTGATGAACTGCCATATAAATTTCTATAGTGGTTATACAAGTGTGCATTCCCACAAGCAATGGAGGAGGGGGTCACCTTGCTCCACATCCTTGCCACCATGAGCTGTCACTTATATGATTGCTCTTCACCATTCTGACAGGTAGAACTCAAAGTAGTTTTGGTTTGCATATCCCTGATGGCTAAGGATGCTGAACATTTCTTCAATTGCTTTTTAGCCATTTGACATTACTCTATTGATAATTCTCTGTTTAGACTTGTACTCATATTGAATTGGATAATTATTTTTGAAATTCACTTTCTTGACTTCCTTATATATTTGGATATTAGCCCTCTATCAGATATGCAAGTAGTAAAAAAATCTTTTACCATTCTGGAGGATGATACTTTGCCTTATAGAAGTTTTCCCATTTGATGAAATCACATTTATTAACTATTGACCTTAGTGCCTATACTATCGGTGTTCTGTTTAGAACATTGTTACTGCCAATGTGCTCAATGGCTACTTTCAACTTCTTTCTGGTACAGTGTATCCTGTTTTATGATGATGTCTTTGATCCATTTAACTTGAGTTTCTTGCAAGGTTAAAAGTCTGGATGTATTTGCTCTTATTTACATGCAGACATCCATTTTGACTAGCATCATTGGTTAAAGAAAATACTTTTTTCTAGTGTGTATATTTTTATGTGTGTGGGAGAGGTATATTCAAATATGTTTGCCCATTTATAGACATAGAGTACAGGAAAGGAGGTAGAGTTTCCTCATCTCTCATTCTTTGATATATATTTGCAGCCCATAATCCCCAGAGATTCTTCTCTCTCTACTCATTGAAGCCTTGGGGTTACATAGAAATTTATGTAGCCCTGATAACCTTTTCCTGTAGTTTCTGATAATTTTACTCAGGTCTCAAATTTTGTACAAGTACTTTTATTTATGGAAATATCTCTATAGCTCTGCCAAACAAACAAAAACCAAATTAAACTATTTTTCAAGTGCAAAATAGATGCTTATGGAAGACAGAAAACTAAATCACAGACTATAAAGTACATTTGTAACTTATTTCACAAAATGGTTATATAAAAACCTACCGAGAATTAAAATAAATTAATAACTAAAAGTAAAATAGCAAATAGATAAATAGTAACCTGAACAACAGAACCTGCCTTTCTCTTAGTATTAATAAACACTAGAACTTCTCATTTTGTTAGTGTGATCTACACCATATACAACATGTTTGTTCTGACTTATATCATGTTTATGTGTTTCTTATTCTGTAAAAGGTTTTTATACTATAGTATGAACATTTTTTAATTTTTTCTTTTAGAACTAGTTTATTAACTATCACACTGCTGCCTAACTTTATTGGTAGGCTTAAAGCAATTCACTTGCTAATTTGTCAATTGATTTTTTTTCTTTTAGAATTAGTTTATTAATTATCACACCTCTGTCCAACCTTATTGGTAGGCTTGAAGCAATTCACTTGCTGATTTGTCAATCTATGACATAATTTCCTAAAGCACCACCTGCTTGCAACATACTGCACAGATCCCTTTTCAAAACCTTATGAATATTAAAGTGAATGTCCCTGCCTTCTTAGATGCATTTAGCTTCATATTCTCCTCCCCACACATAACCCAGGTGTTGATTTAAAATTCAGTGACATCAATGATTATCATTCTAAATGATCTTCTATTCTTTCAGTCCTTGACGTATCTAAGACAGAAGCCTGGGAAACACGTCCTCTCCCATTGACCATATTGCATGTCTTGTCAATGAAAGCTGAAGCCTCCTCATTGGAATTTCATTCTAAACAAAGATCCACAGCAAAGCTTCCCAGCAGATGCCTTGTCAGGTTCATGAAAGGAAAAAATTAAATCTACTGTATTTATTCCAAGTCTCCTCTATAATAGGTCTCATATGATAGCTTAATTTTATTTTATGTTTATCAAAAATAAGGCCTACCGGAGACCGGGTGTGGAAGCAATTATGTCAAGCCATCCCACAGATGGTGGGCGATAATAGGAAATTGCTGATAGGAATCTGTTCCTCTAACAAGCCAAGAGAAATGACATTTGACTCTCATCTTTATAAATGGTAATACCTAGTGTCTTTTAAATTGGATGGCTCCTCTACTTTATCAGAGCAGGATATCTGAAAAAAGATAATAAAAGCTACTGAATAGGAATGAAGCAACTCCCAGTCTTTATTCTATCAGTGCAGGTAGCGAAGTTAGTCAGATAGATAAGTGGAAAGAAGGGTGGGTAGATATTATATTAAAATGTCTAAAAGAAGGAAGCCAGGATTGTAGTGAGGCTTTTTATGGATGACAGATATCCTTTTTCATTAACTATGTAATTCCGTCTTCAACAAAATTAAGTATAGTATTCTATTATTTAAATTTGTCCTTATGGACATTTTTTCCTGTTAAGATATTATACATATGAAACATTTGTTTAAATATTCATTTTCATATGCGTATAGGAGTGTTTTTAATGAGACTGACATTTTCAGGTACTGTGAAGACAGTAAATTGTGAATAATCATCTAGCTTCTACATCTCACCCTGGGAGTAGCCTCGAACATACAAGAAAGTTTGTCTAATCTAAAGATCTCAAATGATGTTAAATTCACCGTGTATTTTTATTTGTTTGTTTTGAAATAGTCTCACTCTGAATGCAAAGGTGGCCTGGGACTCACAGCAGAATGTTTAGGCCAAAAAAAATTTTTTTTTGGTTCTTTTTTTCGGAGCTGGGGACCGAACCCAGGGCCTTGCTCTTCCTAGGCAAGCGCTCTACCACTGAGCTAAACCCCATGTTTAGGCCAAAATTATGGCAATATTCCCACTTTCACCTTCTGTAGGGAAGCATGACAGGCAATAGTACCAGCCTTGGCCATTCATCCAACATTAATCCTTGTATTATTTGGATATATATTCTCTCACAGTCTCCCAGTTAACGGACTAAGACAGAAAAGACTTCAACGAACTCTATATAGAGAATTACTTTGACATTCTTTAGCTTCTTGAGACTTGAACCCATTATAAATATTATTAAACTTTTGCTGTTACACCTGACATATTCAATATCATTAATGATACAATCTGAAATGTAAATTTTGTTGTCCTTATTATAACTATTAGTACTGCATTCTACTTCCTATGTCTTCCTTTTAGATTTAATAGGTATATTTGAGCATTCTTGTATATTGGAATAAAGGCTAATGTTCAAAACAACCTAGATATGAGTAAAATAGTTTACCATGTTATTTTGTTTTATGATTTAAAATAAACTGTTAATAACATCAAAATCAAAAAAAAATATGAGATTAAATATCAAGAAAATATATAGGATCAACATGAAATTAAAATTAAATTTTCTGTTAATGTAAAGTCTTATTAATTTGTAATATTAGTATGTTCACACTCTTATAGAACATGATTGTATCCTTGCTTAGTCTATTTTGAGTTTGACATCACTTTTGATAATGTCACACATACAAGGTGTTGTGATCATATACATCCTATATCACTCTCTCTTATCTCTTCAGTGGTAAGGCTTCCTTTTCTCCCAGTTATTTTCCTACATTCTTTTCTCATGTTCTTGTCACACCCCTTGTTATTCCTCTTTCTTTTTCTTGTCCTTCTTTGTGAGTTTTTAAACATCTCAATGTAGGGGCTAGAAAGGTAGATCAGGAGTTAAGAATATTTACTTCTCTTCCTACACAAATCAAGTTATCAGCAAGCATACAGCGTGGGTCAAAGTCATCTGTGACTGCAACTCTAAGGGATTCAATGTTCCCCCTGCCCCCCAAACTCCATGAGCATCTGCACTTTAGTCTTCAGACCGACCCATAACAAACACATAGTCAAAATCATAATCTGTATTAAAAACATTATGAGTAGCATGATGAGTAGCAATTTTGGGGGCAAGGAAAAAAAACTAAATCATTTAAAGGTAAAGATTCTCAGTTTTCGTTTCATTTCAGTTTCAGCAGAACTATGTGTAGTCTGTTGCCCTAGTGTTGGTATTTTTGGTTGTGAATGCAGAAGAAAAGACTAATGCTCCCATGAAACTTAAAGAAGAAAGTGTCTCTGACAGAATATTCAAATTTGGTAGGTTTTATGTCTAAACAACACTAGAGACAAATAAAATTTAATGATGTTGAGGGCTCTGTGGCAATTTGCAGGCTATGAAACAAAAGGATACAGAAAGATATAATGATGAAATAAAATAGTGACTATTTAAAAGATGCATTAATGCTTATGTAATTTTGTAACAAGAACAATTAATATTTGAAATCATTGTTTATTCCAACATCTGTTTAAATTTTTTGGGTTATGGATATGAAGTGAAATTAGCAGGTAGTAACTTTGACTAAGTATGCAACCATATTTGGATATAATTTTTAAAAGATGAGATATACTAAATGGGATATCATAACTTTCCTCAATTAACCAAACATTAATTATCTCCAAAGACTAGCCTTAATGAAACACCTGGAGTCTTTAAGAGATTGAAATAATTTACTCAGAGTTTTATCAATAATTTCAGCTAATTTTCAAAGCTGAAAATGTGTAACTTGTTAAAGTTTATTTATGTTAAATATGACTTTCACAAAATATTTTAGAAATGCAGAATGATTGTATAGAAATATTAACAAGTGCTTAGTAGCTTCTGTTATTTTAATATATTTTATTGATTGATTGATAATTTCATATATGTACATAATGGATTTTTATCACAGTAACCCCTACAAATTTATCTGCCTCTCACTATTTCCCGAACCCCTCTTCCCTATAGTTCCTTTCCCTATATTCATGTCATTGTTTGTTTTTTTTTTTTTTATTAACTTGAGTATTTCTTATATACATTTCGAGTGTTATTCCCTTTCCCGGTTTCCGGGCAAACATCCCCCTCCCCCCTCCCCTTCCTTATGGGTGTTCCCCTCCCAACCCTCCCCCCATTGCCGCCCTCCCCCCATAGACTAGTTCACTGGGGGTTCAGTCTTAGCAGGACCCAGGGCTTCCCCTTCCACTGGTGCTCTTACTAGGATATTCATTGCTACCTATGGGGTCAGAGTCCAGGGTCAGTCCATGTATAGTCTTTAGGTAGTGGCTTAGTCCCTGGAAGCTCTGGTTGCTTGGCATTGTTGTACTTTTGGGGTCTCAAGCCCCTTCAAGCTCTTCCAGTTCTTTCTCTGATTCCTTCAATAGGGGACCTATTCTCAGTTCAGTGGTTTGCTGCTGGCATTCGCCTCTATATTTGCTGTATTCTGGCTGTGTCTCTCAGGAGCGATCTACATCCGGCTCCTGTCGGTCTGCACTTCTTTGCTTCATCCATCTTGTCTAATTGGGTGGCTGTATATGTATGGGCCACATGTGGGGTAGGCTCTGAATGGGTGTTCCTTCAGTCTCTGTTTTAATCTTTGCCTCTCCCTTCCCTGCCAAGGGTATTCTTTTTCCTCATTTAAAGAAGGAGTGAAGCATTCACATTTTGATCATCCGTCTTGAGTTTCGTTTGTTCTAGGGATCTAGGGTAATTCAAGCATTTGGGCTAATAGCCACTTATCAATGAGTGCATACCATGTATGTCTTTCTGTGATTGGGTTAGCTCACTCAGGATGATATTTTCCAGTTCCAACCATTTGCCTACGAATTTCATAAACTCGTTGTTTTTGATAGCTGAGTAATATTCCATTGTGTAGATGTACCACATTTTCTGTATCCATTCCTCTGTTGAAGGGCATCTGGGTTCTTTCCATTTTCTGGCTATCATAAATAAGGCTGCGATGAACATAGTGGAGCACGTGTCTCTTTTGTATGTTGAGGCATCTTTTGGGTATATGCCCAAGAGAGGTATAGCTGGATCCTCAGGCAGTTCAATGTCCAATTTTCTGAGGAACCTCCAGACTGATTTCCAGAATGGTTTTACCAGTCTGCAATCCCACCAACAATGGAGGAGTGTTCCTCTTTCTCAACATCCTCGCCAGCATCTGCTGTCACCTGAGTTTTTGATCTTAGCCAATCGCACTGGTGTGAGGTGAAATCTCAGGGTTGTTTTGATTTGCATTTCCCTTATGACTAAAGATGTTGAACATTTCTTTAGGTGTTTCTCAGCCATTCGGCATTCCTCAGCTGTGAATTCTTTGTTTAGCTCTGAACCCCATTTTTTAATAGGGTTATTTGTTTCCCTGCGGTCTAACTTCTTGAGTTCTTTGTATATTTTGGATATAAGGCCTCTATCTGTTGTAGGATTGGTAAAGATCTTTTCCCAATCCGTTGGTTGCCGTTTTGTCCTAACCACAGTGTCCTTTGCCTTACAGAAGCTTTGCAGTTTTATGAGATCCCATTTGTCGATTCTTGATCTTAGAGCATAAGCCATTGGTGTTTTGTTCAGGAAATTTTTTCCAGTGCCCATGTGTTCCAGATGCTTCCCTAGTTTTTCTTCTATTAGTTTGAGTGTGTCTGGTTTGATGTGGAGGTCCTTGATCCACTTGGACTTAAGCTTTGTACAGGGTGATAAGCATGGACCGATCTGCATTCTTCTACATGTTGCCCTCCAGTTGAACCAGCACCATTTGCTGAAAATGCTATCTTTTTTCCATTGGATGGTTTTGGCTCCTTTGTCAAAAATCAAGTGACCATAGGTGTGTGGGTTCATTTCTGGGTCTTCAATTCTATTCCATTGGTCTATCTGTCTGTCTCTGTACCAATACCATGCAGTTTTTATCACTATTGCTCTGTAATACTGCTTGAGTTCAGGGATAGTGATTCCCCCTGAAGTCCTTTTATTGTTGAGGATAGCTTTAGCTATCCTGGGTTTTTTGTTATTCCAGATGAATTTGCAAATTGTTCTGTCTAACTCTTTGAAGAATTGGATTGGTATTTTGATGGGGATTGCATTGAATCTGTAGATTGCTTTTGGTAAAATGGCCATTTTTACTATATTAATCCTGCCAATCCATGAGCATGGGAGATCTTTCCATCTTCTGAGGTCTTCTTCAATTTCTTTCCTCAGTGTCTTGAAGTTCTTATTGTACAGATCTTTTACTTGCTTTGTTAAAGTCACACCGAGGTACTTTATATTATTTGGGTCTATTATGAAGGGTGTCGTTTCCCTAATTTCTTTCTCAGCTTGTTTCTCTTTTGTATAGAGGAAGGCAACTGATTTATTTGAGTTAATTTTATACCCAGCCACTTTGCTGAAGTTGTTTATCAGCTTTAGTAGTTCTCTGGTGGAACTTTTGGGATCACTTAAATATACTATCATGTCATCTGCAAATAGTGATATTTTGACCTCTTCTTTTCCGATCTGTATCCCTTTGATCTCCTTTTGTTGTCTGATTGCTCTGGCTAGAACTTCAAGAACTATATTGAATAAGTAGGGAGAGAGTGGGCAGCCTTGTCTAGTCCCTGATTTTAGTGGGATTGCTTCAAGTTTCTCTCCATTTAGTTTAATGTTAGCAACTGGTTTGCTATATATGGCTTTTACTATGTTTAGGTATGGGCCTTGAATTCCTATTCTTTCCAGGACTTTTATCATGAAGGGGTGTTGAATTTTGTCAAATGCTTTCTCAGCATCTAATGAAATGATCATGTGGTTCTGTTCTTTCACTTTGTTTATATAATGGATCACGTTGATGGTTTTCCGTATATTAAACCATCCCTGCATGCCTGGGATGAAGCCTACTTGATCATGGTGGATGATTGTTTTGATGTGCTCTTGAATTCGGTTTGCCAGAATTTTATTGAGTATTTTTGCGTCGATATTCATAAGGGAAATTGGTCTGAAGTTCTCTTTCTTTGTTGTGTCTTTGTGTGGTTTAGGTATAAGAGTAATTGTGGCTTCGTAGAAGGAATTCGGTAGGGCTCCATCTGTTTCAATTTTGTGGAATAGTTTGGATAATATTGGTATGAGGTCTTCTATAAAGGTTTGATAGAATTCTGCACTAAACCCGTCTGGACCTGGGCTCTTTTTGGTTGGGAGACCTTTAATGACTGCTTCTATTTCCTTAGGAGTTATGGGGTTGTTTAACTGGTTTATCTGTTCCTGATTTAACTTCGATACCTGGTATCTGTCTAGGAAATTGTCCATTTCCTGAAGATTTTCAAGTTTTGTTGAATATAGGTGTTTATAGTAAGATCTGATGATTTTTTGAATTTCCTCCGAATCTGTAGTTATGTCTCCCTTTTCATTTCTGATTTTGTTAATTTGGACACACTCTCTGTGTCCTCTCGTTAGTCTGGCTAAGGGTTTATCTATCTTGTTGATTTTCTCAAAGGACCAACTTTTGGTTCTGTTGATTCTTTCTATGGTCCTTTTTGTTTCTACTTGGTTGATTTCAGCTCTGAGTTTGATTATTTCCTGCCCTCTACTCCTCCTGGGTGTATTTGCTTCTTTTTGTTCTAGAGCTTTTAGGTGTGCTGTCAAGCTGCTGACATGTGCTCTTTCCTGTTTCTTTCTGCAGGCACTCAGCGCTATGAGTTTTCCTCTTAGCACAGCTTTCATTGTGTCCCATAAGTTTGAGTATGTTGTATCTTCATTTTCATTAAATTCTAAAAAGTTTTTAATTTCTTTCTTTATTTCTTCCTTGACCAGGTTATCATTGAGTAGAGCATTGTTCAATTTCCACGTATATGTGGGCATTCTTCCCTTATTGTTATTGAAGACCAGTTTTAGGCCGTGGTGGTCCGATAGCATGCATGGGATTATTTCTATCTTTCTGTACCTGTTGAGGCCCGTTTTTTGACCAATTATATGGTCAATTTTGGAGAAAGTACCATGAGGAGCTGAGAAGAAGGTATATCCTTTTGCTTTAGGATAGAATGTTCTATAAATATCCGTTAAGTCCATTTGGCTCATGACTTCTCTTAGTCTGTCTACATCACTGTTTAATTTCTGTTTCCATGATCTGTCCATTGATGAGAGTGGGGTGTTGAAATCTCCCACTATTATTGTGTGAGGTGCAATGTGTGTTTTGAGCTTTAGTAAGGTTTCTTTTACGTATGTAGGTACCCTTGTATTTGGGGCATAGATATTTAGGATTGAGAGTTCATCTTGGTGGATTTTTTCTTTGATAAATATGAAGTGTCCTTCCTTATCTTTTTTGATGACTTTTAGTTGGAAATTGATTTTATTTGATATTAGAATGGCTACTCCAGCTTGCTTCTTCTGACCATTTGCTTGGAAAGTTGTTTTCCAGCCTTTCACTCTGAGGTAGTGTCTGTTTTTGTCTCTGAGGTGTGTTTCCTGTAGGCAGCAGAATGCAGGGTCCTCGTTGCGTATCCAGTTTGTTAATCTATGTCTTTTTATTGGGGAGTTGAGGCCATTGATATTGAGGGATATTAAGGAATAGTGATTATTGCTTCCCGTTATATTCATATTTGGATGTGAGGTTATGTTTGTGTGCTTTCATTCTCTTTGTTTTGTTGCCAAGACGATTAGTTTCTTGCTTCTTCTAGGGTATAGCTTGCCTCCTTATGTTGGGCTTTACCATTTATTATCCTTTGTAGTGCTGGATTTGTAGAAAGATATTGTGTAAATTTGGTTTTGTCATGGAATATCTTGGTTTCTCCATCAATGTTAATTGAGAGTTTTGCTGGATACAGTAACCTGGGCTGGCATTTGTGTTCTCTTAGGGTCTGTATGACATCAGTCCAGGATCTTCTGGCCTTCATAGTTTCTGGCGAGAAGTCTGGTGTGATTCTGATAGGTCTCCCTTTATATGTTACTTGACCTTTTTCCCTTACTGCTTTTAATATTCTTTCTTTATTTTGTGCGTTTGGTGTTTTGACAATTATGTGACGGGAGGTGTTTCTTTTCTGGTCCAATCTATTTGGAGTTCTGTAGGCTTCTTGTATGTCTATGGGTATCTCTTTTTTTGGTTAGGGAAATTTTCTTCTATGATTTTGTTGAAGATATTTACTGGTCCTTTGAGCTGGGAGTCTTCACTCTCTTCTATACCTATTATCCTTAGGTTTGATCTTCTCATTGAGTCCTGGATTTCCTGTATGTTTTGGACCAGTAGCTTTTTCCACTTTACATTATCTTTGACAGTTGAGTCAATGATTTCTATGGAATCTTCTGCTCCTGAGATTCTCTCTTCCATCTCTTGTATTCTGTTGGTGAAGCTTGTATCTACAGCTCCTTGTCTCTTCTTTTGGTTTTCTATATCCAGGGTTGTTTCCATGTGTTCTTTCTTGATTGCTTCTATTTCCATTTTTAATTCCTTCAACTGTTTGATTGTGTTTTCCTGGAATACTTTCAGGGATTTTTGCGATTCCTCTCTGTAGGCTTTTACTTATTTATTAATGTTTTCCTGTGCTTCCCTAAGTGTGTTCATGTCTTTCTTGAAGTCCTCCAGCATCATGATCAAATATGATTTTGAAACTAGATCTTGCTTTTCTGGTGTGTTTGGATATTCCATGTTTGTTTTGGTGGGAGAATTGGGCTCCGATGATGGCATGTAGTCTTGGTTTCTGTTGCTTGGGTTCCTGCGCTTGCCTCTCGCCATCAGATTATCTCTAGTGTTACTTTGTTCTGCTATTTCTGACAGCGGCTAGACTGTCCTATAAGCCTGTGTGTCAGGAGTGCTGTAGACCTGTTTTCCTCTCTTTTAGTCAGTTATGGGGACAGAGTGTTCTGCTTTCGGGTGTGTAGTTTTTCCTCTCTACAGGTCTTCAGCTGTTCCTGTGGGCCTGTGTCTTGAGTTCACCAGGCAGCTTTCTTGCAGCAGAAAATTGGGTCTTACCTGTGGTCCTGAGGCTCAAGTTCGCTCGTGGGTTGCTGCCCACGGGCTCTCTGCAGCGGCAGCAACCAGGAAGACCTGTGCCGCCCCTTCCGGGAGCTTCAGTGCACCAGGGTTCCAGATGGTCTTTGGCTTTTTCCTCTGGCGTCCGAGATGTGTGTGCAGGGAGCAGTCTCTTCTGGTTTCCCAGGCTTGTCTGCCTCTCTGAAGGTTTAGCTCTCCCTCCCACGGGATTTGGGTGCAGAGAACTGTTTATCAGGTCTGTTTCCCTCAGGTTCCGGCGGGGTCCTGCAGCTCCTGGGCCCTCCCCCACGGGAGCCCAGAGGCCTTATACAGTTTCCTCTTGGGCCAGGGATGTGGGCAGGGGTGAGCAGTGTTGGTGGTCTCTTCCGCTCTGCAGCCTCAGGAGTGCCCACCTGACCAGGCGGTTGGGTCTCTCTCTCACCGGGTCTGGGAGCAGAGAGCTGCTGCGGGCCGGGATCCGCGGGTGTGGGACTTCCTGTTTGTTTGTTTTTAATAACTCACTGAGTTTATTTAGGGACTCCTTCATGTACACATGGATATGAGAGTGTTTACTCAATCATGAGAAGCTTGCTAAGAAATATATTCTTGTAGAAAATGTGATTCCCTCTTCCAGTAATCTCTACCAATAGCTACTTAGTTAGGCTTGGGACCTCGTTTATTTTTATTTCATCCCTGTGTGACTTTTGGAGGCTCTATGATGTGTAGGTCTTACATAAATATCCACAGGTAAGAACTCACCTTTAAAAAAATAAATCAATCATAGTAAGTTTCACATGAGAATTTTTAAAGTAAAGAGAGTCAAAAATGCCCCAAATCAAAATTGTTTTGCCTCTATGCGATAAACTTTAAGTGTCCCTACAGATTTACTGTAAAGAGAAAAATTATTCATGTAAGTATCCTTTCAATTTTCACTGGAAGATAGTGGCTAAGGTTCACTCATTTTTGATATTAAGATCATAGGGCAAGGAATGAGACTCAAAATGGAGTTGGATGTACTTTTATATAAGTAACAGTACATTGAGATCTCACCCACCTTTGCCTTCCCCTGCTGAAAAGAATAAATTTAACTTAGCAAGTTTTGTTCTTCCTTGGTCTTACAAATCATTTTGGATCTCTTCATCAGTTCATTCAGATGATCGCCAATATCCCTCAGGAATATCAACAACAAAAACAGTGGAAGATTTTACAAGGGGAAAAAGAGCTTCCTCCTTTTAAATTTCATTGGGGAAATATCAGATTGTACTAAGAAAAAAAGAATTTCAAAGAGAAAACGATTTGATCTCTCTTCAGAGGAGTACTAAGCTGATAATCCATGGTTAAAAACATTAATGATTCAAGGTATGTAAAGAATTTGGACACAACATTTTCAGACATGGGGCACTAAGCATATGGAATGCATTGAGCAAAATGACCATCAAAGAAAATAAATAAATGAGCTTAAGAAACAGATGTTTGTACATGAGGGAAAGGATTAAAGGAACAGAGAGCAGTCAGTGTGAGGAATTATGATAAAACTGGACAGCCTCTTTGAGCCACATGCTACTTTCAGTCCATCCATCTAAAATATAAATTGATATTTTTAATTAAATATGCCTCCCAAAGCCAGTCGCTATGCCATAACATACTTAGAAGTAAGAAGGCCTTGACTTAGAACATAATTGACATAGGTGTTCTAGTCTTTTGCTCATTAATGAGAAACATACATGCAATACTGCAAAGAAAATGGGGAATACTTTTTATAACTCCTGCTATTTTTATAAAACCTAGTGTCCTATTGATGAAGCTGATGGATTAGCTGACCATTGACTAAATATGCAGATGTCTAATATGAACCAATCTCTATAATGATTTACTCACCTCACTTAGTACTTTGAGAGATGCTTTCTTCTGAGATTTTTATTTAGGGCAGAATGCCACGGATTCTTCATTACTCCCATGGTGTTTCTCTTAGCTATGATCCAACAAGGCTACAGCAGGAGATGGTTTTCTTCCCCCGTTAAACCTTTCTTACTTAAAAAGAAATCTATTGCTCACATCAGGCCCATGTACTGAAACCGAGGAAAGGATACTTTACTTTGGGCTTTTCATCAGGCACCAATAATGCTAGGAAATTAATACAAAGCAGACACTAGTGTTTTATCATATATTGGTACATTTATCTTAATGAAAATACATAATAGTCTGTGTTTTTGGCTTCCTTTGGCACATAAGGGATATCAGTGTAGCCTTGTACAGTGACCTTGATGATGCTTCAGATGTGTCAGCACACTGTGTAATTTAACACATTTATCCATAACATTTTGAATGATTATTTTCAATAATACTGTTGAATATTAAGCCATGCCCTCTCTCGCAGTACATATATTGTAGTCCTAACCAGCAGTTTCTCAAAGAATGCAGTCAAATTTGGAAATAGGTTAATTGCAGATGTAATTAGTTAATGAGGTGATACTGCACTAGAGTAGAGCCTTAATTGTATGTTACTGTTGTCCTTACAGACAGGATAATACTGAGCATAGATACAGCCAGGGAGGTAAAGGCAGAGACAGGACGTGCAACTATTTCCCATCAGATTGCAAATGACAAAGAAGTCTCATGAGATGCATCAGAGAGGCAAGCACTGGACATGTTTATTCTCTGTTATAGCCCTTACAAAGAAACATACGTCAGTTTTTTTGTTTTTGTTTTTGTTTTTTTGCCTCAGACTTCCAGCATGAAACACTGCAATAAAGTAAGGCCTGCCTATCAACCCTAGAATAGACATGAAGTAGTTATGTGGCCCAGGTCCTCCAAAAAGAATGTACCCCTTGACCTTTCTTAGTTCTGGGATTCCATGTTTAGAACCTAATGTCAACACATTTGCATAGGTGAGTCACACAGCTCAGGAAACCTTACCATATTTGCAACTGTAAAATGAATTATATAATTTTCTTATTGAAAAAACTGGGCATTGTCTATTGCAGTGACAGAGTTTAGGTAGGAAAGTTGAAGTGTCCATATAGAGTTTATCTTGGCTGAATATTCTCCTCTAAAAAGACTGGAGGTGCTCAACTCTTACAGTTAAAAATGATTTTTTGTTTTTTGGTGTTTCATAAAACTATAATTTTAATTTACTAAACTGTATTATATATTCATTATTCCTGTCTTAGGGTATCGATTTCTGTGAATAGACATTATGATCCCAGTAATTCTTATAAAAGAAAACTTTGAATTTGGTCTAGCTTACTGTTTCAGAGATATAGTTAAGTATTTCAATGGTGGGAACCATTAGGGCAGGCCCCGAGACATGATCTTGCAGTAGAAACTGAGAGGTCTAGATATGGATGTGCAGGCAGCAGGAAGAGAGTGAAACAGGGCCTGGTTTGAGCATTTGAAACCTCAAAGCCTGCCCCCGGCCCAGTGACCCACTTCCTCCAGCAAAACCACACCTCTTATATAGTGTCATTCCTTTTGAGTCTATGGGGGGACATTTTCATTCTAACAATGACAATATCATAACAAACACAATTTTTAAAAAGAAACAAGATTAATTAACTTCTTCAAAGGCTAAGAGATAATTTGGAATCACTTAATTTTATTAAATATTCCCATCTTAAGATTTTATGAGAAAGTGCATGTTAAATAAGGAACTGAACTAGTCTTCTTCATACACCACATATATTTACTGTCAGTGACAGCTAATGAAAGTGCTGGTCAGCCTAAGGCTGGATAGATAACTGGACTGCTGTCATGAAGAGAATAAAGCTATAGTTGTGAACGGAACAATAAATGGAAAAATATCTAAAGTCAAAACCTGAAAATAATTGAATGTGAAAGTGATCAGATGAACTGTATTTATTTGCTAAACTGTTCTTTTTAAAAACATTTTTGATTTCCTTTTTTAAATTCTTATTTAATCGTTTTTTTTACAGTCCAGATTTTATCCCCCTCCAAATCCACCCTCTGACTCTTCTACATCCTTCTTAAAATTTGAGTTAAATTATTTTCACTTTAGACAAGCATTGTTTCGAATATTAGTAGGACTGTATGATGTTTTCCATGGGTATTTGGTAGTATTTAAAATAGAAAAACCAATTCTATTTCCTTGAATATGCTTCATTTACTTATACCATTCACTGAGACAAATTCCTCTCCTTCAGCTGTCTGAGATAGTCTATAAATTGTTAGTTTTTGATCCACCCTTTTGGGTTTGGCCACTCCAGAGCTTCTTCTCTGTGTGGCTTATGTCCCCTTCACCAGCCTTTCAAACTCTGGTTTTCTATTTGCTAACGTTCTGTTCAATAATAACTACCAGAGAATCTTACCATACTATCTCTGTGTCTCAAAAATCCTGCCTACCTATTTACCAAATCAACATTAGCTCTAACTGGAGGTACTTCTATGGATTTGTTGTTCAATACAAAGTAGTCATTCCTGAAGTCATATACACGCAAACAGGAAAAAACTTAGTGGGTTGTATTTATACATTTGTGTGTCAATATTAATCAAAAAGTAGTAAGAGATGGTTAGAGGAAGGGATTATAGGAAAGGTTGGAGAGAAGAAATTGAAGGGGAATGGTGCAATAGTTATACTATAAAATATAAATATTTTGTACAAAACAAACTAAAAAAAAGAAAAAATGATTTAAATTAACAGAGTTGAAATGAATAAGGAAACATTAATAGGTAACAAAGTAATATAGAATAAATAACAAAGAACAATATAGTTAAAAGTATAAATTTCTTTATTCATCCAAATTACTAGGTTTAATCAATAAGAGACTAACAACCTAGACAGAGGTACAACATAGGATAACAACAAATAACATCAAAGGATGGCGAACACATGTCTGTAATTTCTTCAAAAGAAAGGAAACAGAAATACCACAGACAGAAACAGTCTATGAAGGCAGGATTAATCTAATATTTAAACCATGAAAACACACCACACACACACACACACACACACACACACACACACACACACACACACACACATGCTTCCCTACTAAGGAACTGAAAAAAAAGATGCAAAAGCCCTCAGTAAAATACTAGCAAACCAAATACAAGAAGATTACAATTGTAGTACAATTAAGCTAGCTTTATCCTGAAAAATGTAGGTTTGTCTTAGCATATGTAAGTAAATAAATATACTATTTCATAGGATGATACTTAAAGAAAAAACACAAGGTCAATAGTGGTAGAAAAAGCCCTTGACAAACTTCCACATGTTTACATAGTAAAAAAAAAAAAAAAAACCAAAACCACCACCACCAACAACAAAAACCTTTAGGGAGACTTTTATCTTTGGATTACTTTGGTATGGAGAGAACATACCTCAACATAATAAAATATAACAAATTCATATCCAACTTTCCCATAAACAAAGAAGTTGTACCAATCCCACTGATTTTAGAAATAAGACAAAGCAGCCCACTATTTCAACTCCTATTCTATAAAGTTACAGAAGCCCTAGCTGGAGCAATAAGACAATAGGAATGAAATTAAAGTTATATAAATAAGAAAAGAAGTCAGCATACCTTTATTTGTAAATGATGCTTTATACAGGAGATATCCTAATGTTTTACACAGGAGATATTCCAAAAACTCCCCCAGGAAACATCATCAGGTTAAAAATAACCTAGAAAAATTAATAGCCTTTATGTAACCAAGACAAACTCAGAGAGATCACGGACACGTTTTTCATTTATAGTAGCATTAACAGCAATAAATTATCTGGATTAAACCTAACCAAAGATATAGAAGACCTCTAAAATGAAAACTTCAACTAAATGAAGAGACAGAAGAAGACATTAGAAAATGCCAGGGGATTCTGTGTTTATATATTTGTAATACTAATATTGTGGAAATGTTTACTTTAGCAAAAGTAATTACAGAGTCAGTGCAACTTCAGTCGAAATACAGAAAATATTCTTCACAGAAATAGAAAAATTATTCTGAAATATGTGGAAACAGTGATGGCCCCAGTTAATGGATTGGTTGTTATTGTAGGCATTAAGATATATTATAGAAACATAATAATAAAAACAGTGTGGTGTCATCACAAAAACAAGCATGTAGACCAATGTAACAAAACAAGTTGCAAGTATCTGTCATCATGACAAAAATCATAGGGTATTTGACAAAGAAACAATAACCGTAAACTGAAGAAAAGGCATCATTTTCAAAAAATGTTTTTGGTAAAACTGGGTGTTAGAGGGATAAAAATTCTTCCTTTTATATCTAGAACACTCTGAGACAAGGATTCTGCATTGAGCCCAGCTCAATACACTGTGTACTAGATCTAATCATTGATAGTGTGCCAATACAATCGCTGTCTTACACTTAGAACACCATTTGGGGGCAGTTAAGAAATGACTATGTGTTTGAGGATGGAGGAAAATTGTGAAAGTAGGATGAACTGAGAACAAAGGCTTGATCATGCCTGGACAAATAGATGTGGAGGGTAGGGTCAGATGCCTGTCTACATAGTTCTGATCTGAATTTGCTGGCTACTCATTCTTCTGTGAAACACAGATGGTCACATCCTACTTTTCTTGTTTGTTTAAATGGGTAGATATGATAATTCCTTCATTTAACTATTGTCAGAGATCACTAAAATACAAAATAACCACTTTATTGTTTCATAGTATACAATTCTCAGCAGGTATGCTTATAAATGTCACTCACAATATTAAGTAAAATCTTATTTTTTATTTATGAAGAAATATCATCAATTAGCATTTTCAATCCTTCTTCCTTTTATTGAAACATTTCTACCTATTTTAATCACAGGAGTAGGTCAGCTTTACTTGAATTACCCCTGATGACAAACATTATTGTATTATATTTTGTTTGCTGGAGGATCTCATTGCCATATCGACTTATTTACTTGAAGAGAAAACTTTTAATTAAAAAAATTGTTTTAGACAATGTCACATTTAGGGTGATTCTTTAAGGGATAATGGACTAATTCATGTTAAAGACAACTCAGAAATGGATTGGCAAAAAAGAAGGAAGAGCTGGCCAAGTGACTTTAATTTCAGGAAAGGTTAAAGACAATGACATTTGAAATTTTCAGGAACTAGAAAAGGTGTCCTTCAGAGACACCAAAGGATTGATTTTGCTTTATTTATTTGGGTATTCCCCAAACATACTAAAACAAGTTATTGTCTATCCTTGAAACAGTGGCTAATTCTATGTGTCAAGAGCTTCCAGATGTAGGAATTGCTGGCTGAACAACTGTACATGTAATAAATTTGCTGTTGATTCTTAAAGTCCTGAGTTTTCATGGGAAGCCATTGAAGTATCTCAGCTTTTCCAGAGAAGATGCCCAGTTATCTCCCAGTCTTTGTTCGTAACCTCTCTTGAGATTCTTTTCCACCTTTAGCTTCATCCAACTGTTTCACTTCAAATGCTCAAAATGTCCTCTCATATTAAAACTGCATTTATTCTCTTTGCAACAGATGGACAACATTCAAGAAACCCAAAGCTGATCAAAATGCATAATAGAAGAGATCAGTTCCAATTGTTGTTAGATCTGCAAAATACTCCTGCTCCTAAGGCTCTGGGGACATTGTAGAAGAGGGGTCAGAAAGACTGTAAAAGCTGGAAAGTCAGGGAGTTTGCAGTGAGAATGTGTCCTGGTAGTATCAGAAATTACACATGTAAACCCTCACAAATCTGTTGGAATGTGAGCATACCAAGGATACACCAATAAACATTCCAAATAGGATAGAAAAAGTTCAAGTGACAGCCACCCTACCCAGAGAACTATAGGCCAGTGAAGAAAGCTGGGAACAAGGGAACTTGTCTTTTCCAGGGAAGAACATATCAGTTCGTCTAGTGCCAAACGGTCAGCCATGCAAACCTACATAAAAGTAACGTCATAATGACTAAATAGGTTATGTTTAAGGGATATATTTGCATATTCTCATATATATGCATATACATATATTTATTTATATACATATATTCCTTGAGAATTTCATAAATGTATATTTTGGTCATAGCTATCCCAGTCTCACCAACTCTAGCTCCTCCTAGGTCCCTTACCATGTCTCTTCTCCAACATTTGATTTGGTAGAGATCTGTTTTTGTAGCTTACTGTGCCTAATTAGTGCTATCAGTATATGGAAGCATCATCCATGGTACATGAGCAATCTACCAGAAACTGCATCTTTGAAAAAAATTAATGTACCTTTCTATATCAGCCACCAATTTCCAATAAGATCACTGCTATGGTAGGGCTTTGCAATGCCCCCCACATCCAAACTGGAACTTTGACTGGATTGATTTTGAGTCAGTCTTGGAGAAATCATGCTATGAGTTCATGAGTGCAGTGGTTCCTGTCGTGTCCAAGGGTTACAGTGCAACAGCAATCATTCCCAGTGTCTGGTTCTTAAAATCTTTCTCCCATCTTCTCTGTGATGATACCAGGGTCCTGGTGGGTTTTGATATAGATGTCTCAACTAGAGCTGAAAATTCATCATATTACATATTGATCACACTTTGATCAATTAGGAATATCTATTTCTATTACCATCTATTGAAAATAGATGCTTTACTTAGAAGACTTGAGAGATACACTAATCTATAGGCAAAACAATAAGTATTCATAAGTCAGTTTAACACAGTACTCACTCATTGAAGTAGTAATAGCATCTTACTTATCCAGGGCTTGTGGGCTCCTGATCCTGTAAAGTATGTCTTAAAGCCAATCATGTGCTCACCAATAAGTGGATATTAGCCAAAAAGTACAGAATACATAAGATATAGTCCATAGACATCAAAAAAGTTCATAAGCTGAAGGGCCCAAATGAGGATACCTTAATCTCACTTGCGAGGGAGAAGAAAGCAATCACAGAGGGGAGGCATGGAGGGAAGAGGGGACAGGGAGTGGAAAAGGGGAACATGAGCAGATATTGGTGGGGTAAAAGACTGAAACCCTGAGGCCCAGAAAAAGGAATGGGAACATGCAAACTCAGGAGGTAGGAGGTGGGGGGACATTCTAGAATGTACTAGAGAACAGGGAGGTAAGAGGTTCTCATAACTCAAAGGGAGGGACCGTAGATGAAATGCCCTACAGTGGATAGAGGGAACTCATAGAGCCCACCTCCAAAAGAAAGACAGGGCATCAAGTTTGCCATCTAACAGTCAAAAACTCTGACCCATAAGTTCCTGTCTGAAAGAGCTGCAGGGTCAAAAAGGAGAAAAGCCTGAGGAAAAGGAGGTCCAATGCCAGGCCCAAAATGGGATCCAGCTCAAGGGGAGGTCCCAAGGCCTGACGCTATTGCTAAAGCTATGGCATCCTCACAATAAGGGACCAATTATGACTGCTGTCTAGAAGACCCAACAAGCAACTGAAAGGGTCAAATGCAGATATTTACACCCAACCAATGGATAGAAGCTGCTGACTCCTGTGGTTGAATTAGGGAAAACCTGGAAGAAGCTGAGAGGGAGGGCAATCCTGTAAGAAGACCAGCTTTCTCAATTTAACCTGGACCCCCGAGATCTCTCAGACACTGGACTACTAACCAGGCAGCATACACCAACTGATATGAGGCACTAACACATATGCAGCAGAGGACTACCAAGTCTGGGTGAAGTCAGAGAAGATGCACCTAACCCTCAAGACCCTGGAAGCCCCAGGCCATGGGAGTTCTGGTCTGGTGGGTGGTGGGTGGATGGGTAGGGCCATCCTCGTGGAGATGGGGTTGGGGGAAGGTGGTATGGGATGTGGAATAGTCAGAGGGTGAATGGGGAAGGGGATAAAAATCTGTAATATGTGAGAGAGAGAGAGAGAGAGAGACAGAGACAGAGACAGAGACAGAGACAGAGAGACAGAGACAGAGACAGAGAGAGACAGAGAGAGAGAGAAAGAGACAGAGAGGAAGAAGAAGGAGGAGGAGAGAAGGAGGAGGAGGAGGAGAGATTGAGATTAAATAAAATTAAAAAAAAGAAGTTTCATCAAACTCCCTCAAAAAATAAAAAAAAAAGTAAGCAAAAGAGAAAATAAAACAATCGATTATCTTTATATCACTTGTGTCATTATTGCTCTAGTGAACATATCCTCCCAGACTGATCAGTATTGCAACTTGAAGGACTCATAGCTAGATAAGACTGTTGGAGACTTTTCTCCTCAGCAGCTTGCTTGGTGTATCCGTCCATTACTAAGGATTCCAGCTCAATTCATCATGAGAGTTTTATTTAAATTTCCCTTATATTTCTTAGGATAATACTTTTGATAAGATCTACCTTTGGAGCATTAAGCAGCTTGAAGCCCAATTCCCGGAAGCCCTTCTGGGTTTAAAATATGATTCATTCCAATCCACAATCAAACACAAGATAGATGGATGTCCATTACATGTCTGACTATTCATAAATATATATAGCCATGAATTATATACAACATGAATCAAATGAATACTCTTAACTGACATTCTTGGAATCTACTTGCCAATTTCTCCAAACTCAGATGCTTCCTTAGCATGAACTTTTTTGTTTTAAGTATTTCTTTTTCATATGGAACAGCACTGAATAAAAAATATACCACATTGAAAATACATTAGCCAGAAGTTCTCCATTCTGTTGCAAAATTAATGCTTCAATATGTTTAAATATTTTCTCTAAGAATATTGAGTCATGAAAGTTTGATATTGACTAAAGTTTTCATGTTTAAACTTTAAGAAACAGACTGAAATTATTACAAGGACATGAGGAGTCACTGTCTTTATTATTCAGTGAAATCAAAGGATTGGGAGAATATTAATAATGATACTCAAGAATTTAAGCTCAGAATCTACCTCCTAAAATAGCTACTGGATGCATATTTTAACTATTAAGATATTATAATTCTAATTTTATCAGTAATATAACCACAAAAGAAAATAGTACCTGTGTCTTATGAAAATAATTATATTTACAAGGTATAAAGTGATTTTAACTAGGAATCTGAGTGATATTTACTTATACATTCAAAATTGCTATATACAGATTCATGTATATATCCACAGCCTTGAAAATGGTATAAATCAGTGAAGGAAGATTTTTATTTTTACTTCCAAACATTTAAAACTTGTTTTGCATCATAATTTTAACTATTTAATATTCAATTCGTCAAAAATATCCTTGAATGAATTTTCCTTTTCTTTGAAATAATTTTCTTATCTTAAATTTTGGAACTTCAAACTTTCTAGAAAATATTTTGAATACACTTATGAATAACCTTATGTATAATGTATATTTTATTTTATTCTGGTATATATATATATATGTATATATATATACCAGAATATAATATATATTCATAATATATATTTATAATATATAATATATATTCATAATATATATTTCATATATATTTTCATATATATATATATGAAAAAGTAAATAACTTTCCTGGGAATCTTGTTCAGTCTTTACGCTTTTTCAATGTCCAACAAATGCAGAGGATTCATGAATAAATTTGTTTTTTTTTCTGTTGTTCAATATACTCAGCACATGGCACTCATAAGAAAATATTTTCTGGTTCATCTATTAATTAGGAATGGCATGATCCTGAGTTACAGACTATCCATATATACATATCAAACTTTTAGCTCCTGGTTCCAGTGTACATCCAATGAGTTAGTGTAAAACTGTAACACAAATTAGAGAAATCATGCACTGATGCTCAATGTTAATGTAAGTGCTATGTTAGTGGACATACATAATTTAATGTTCATGGTAAGAGAAAGATTTAGAGCTGTTTTTATCACAAAATCTCATTTGTAAAAATTGAAAAGATGAATATGCATAATTTATCAATGCTATTTTATGTTTGGTTGAATGATATATAAATAATTATCCTCTGAAGAAAAAATATATTTTTTTTTATTAACTTGAGTATTTCTTATATACCTTTCGAGTGTTATTCCCTTTCCCGGTTTCCGGGCAAACATCCCTCTCCTCCCTCCCCTTTCTTATGGGTGTTCCCCTCCCAACCCTCCCCCCATTGCCGCCCTCCCCCCATAGTCTAGTTCACTGGGGGTTCAGTCTTAGCAGGACCCAGGGCTTCCCCTTCCACTGGTGCTCTTACTAGGATATTCAATGCTACCTATGAGGTCAGAGTCCAGGGTCAGTTCATATATAGTCTTTAGGTAGTGGCTTAGTCCCTGGAAGCTCTCGTTGCTTGGCATTGTACATATGGGGTCTCGAGCCCCTTCAAGCTCTTCCAGTTCTTTCTCTGATTCCTTCGACGGGGGTCCTATTCTCAGTTCAGTGCTTTGCTGCTGGCATTCGCCTCTGTGTTTGCTGTATTCTGGCTGTGTCTCTCAGGACAATATTTTAACTTTTGTTTGTGCATAAAATATATATGCACATGACACCTATTACTAATATAGCAAACACATGAATATCAATCAATTACTCATATTGTGTAATATTTTTAAACCATAAATCATTAGGCATTTTTTTAGCAAGTGATGTTCCATGTCTTCACTTGGTATCTTCCAGCTTTGAGGCTGAACCTTTAGCATGTGGCATGTAGATTGGTTTTATTTGAGAATCCTTTATGTAAAGAATAATTTACCTTCTTTATAGGAGTATAATAGATGTCTATTTATGCAATATTTCTCCATTAATCTAAGTGAGCTATTTCTAAGAACCTGTATAGGGGTGAATGCATCGAGACACAGAAACTTTTTAATCTGAGCAAGATTATTTAGAATTTTATTTGATTTAATATTTATGATTTTTTCGCCTACTTGCATGCAAGTGTGCCTCATATGTTCAATGTCCATGGAGACAAGAAGTGAGCATCATGTTTGCTGGAACTGATTTTGTAGATACTTTTGAGCCATCACAAGGGTGCTGAAGATCAGTATCAGATATGCAACTGCTTTTATTTTTGAACCAACCCTCTGCCTCTAATGATCACTTAAGATCCTCCTTTTCAGTACAGCCTGGGAAACACAATAAGACTCCTTAAAAACTGCTTTAATCCAAATCAAACCAAACAGAGAAGAACAACACTCCCTTTCCCCCCAAAAAAACCTATTGATATATACCTTTGTCATTTAATCCATAGTAAAATTTAAAATGTACCTTTTTAATTTTGATCTAAAGTTGTTCTTTTACAATTGCATACATGTGCACTATGGATGCTGGTATTTAAATAGTTATCTGTATGAGCATGACTAAGTACATAGAGGACTGAATATGTTTGGAGAGAAAGAGAAGCCAGCGGCCTTGTATCGATAATTAAAATGTACTATATAGGAGAAAAAGTAAAAATAAAAATTTAATTATTTCATGAAGGCAGAATAGAACTTAGTTCTGAGGGGGAAAATGAGCTATAGATAACCCCAGAAAATTTATTCATGTGACTAATTATTATTTCTAATGAAGCCAACTTTTTCTTTGAGTTTACAATTTGTTTGATTGTGGCATTTTTTACTAATTAAGTGATTGATAGTACACACACACACACACACAAACACACACACACACACACACACACACACACACAGAGTCAAAAGTCAAGAACAACAATGGCCTCCCAATAGGCAACATGGCTGCTTAATTATGACCCAATCTTATAACTCTCCCTTGCCCTTAGGTTATGGTTACAACTCTATGGTCAAAGCTCTATGATATTTCTCTATATTATATCATAATTACACTATCCATTTTATTTTGCATTCGTAAATCTCCAGCACATTATCACATGGCTGAAGAGTGTAGCTGCACAGTTCCCAAGAAGCTTTGAAATCTAGTCATAATGGGTTTCATGAGGTCTCTGAGGTTTCCCTACGAGGGAATCCTATTCTCCATCTTTATAAGATTAAGATGAACTCATAGTTTCAGCTAGGAATGAATGCATGGCTTAAAGGCTTTTGTTTAGGGTAGCTCCAGCAAAGAGATTCTCTGCTTTT